>NW_015112719.1:901520-945695 GCF_001443285.1 Poecilia latipinna
ACTTATTGGAAACTCAAGACAGCCATAACATTATGTTTTTTACAAGTGTATGTAAACTTTTGACCACAACTGTAGCTAGCTTCCTGCAGAACAACAAAGATACATGTTAAGCCAAAGTGGGTCCTGAGATCCTCTCTGAAGAGGCCCAGTCAAAGTCCAGACCCGAATCCAATAGACAACTTGTAGCAGGAAATTAAAAAAAAAAAAAGTCTAATGTCTGCTGATGCTCTTTATTATATCTGTTTGAGCTTGAGCTGTTCTACAAAGAAGAATTTCAGTCTCTGGTTGTGCAAGTCTGGCAGAGGCCAGAAGACTTGCAGCTGCAGCAGTTGACACAAGGAGGCTGAAAACAAAGCAATACCACATTTTCAGATGTTTATATGTGAATAAGTTTAAAAACTATCTATCATTTCCTTCCACTTTACAGTCATGCACTACTTCGCATTGGTCTCTCACGCAAAGTCTCAATGAAATGCATTCAAGCAGTTGATTTAAAAACTGCAAACACTTGAGTAATGCACCAAATAATGCATAAACACATTAAGCAGAGTCTCTCCTCTTAACGTGTCCAAACATTGTTTCCCTTAACCGTCCCCAAGAGCGGCAACCAGATGAATAATTTAGTTTAAATTACTTCTTTCTTAACTCTACTTAGCAAGAAATCATCGAAACACAGTCCGAGGGTAACAGCACTACAGCTAATGTGAGATTTAGAAGTGTGGAAGTACAGCACAGAGGGATGACAAACCTTCCCCCAACTTTTAGAAATTAAGGAAAGAATGAAAGCTATTTTTTAATTACTGAACAGCATCTGGAAGAGAGCGTAGAAAACCTCAATATCTGGAGTTATGATCTGCTGATATATTCACTTGGAAGCTGTCCAGGTTGGGAGGCTGGAGGAGGAGGGGGGCCGTTCACCGAGGGACAGCGGTGAAACAATAACTGGAGGGGCTACGATTTATCTGTAGTTTGCCGTTTTTATCTGAATTCTCAAATTTTTTGCTGTCATTTCATTCTAATGAGTCTCAAGATGTACAAATGTTCTACGAATGGTTCTGTTGAAACTCTCAGCACAGCCAAGAGCAACACCTGAGCTCACCTTAAAAACACTTTACGGAGGTGAAGGTACTCCTTGAGGTAAACGTTGTGACATGCAGACTTTATTTATACAGAGAAATAGACAAAAACAAAACCCTGGGGATGCTGAAAGCTCACAAGAGGAAAGTATTACCCATATCGTTCACCTCTCCTTGCTGATAAAATACCATTACCTCAGCCTCACCACATCCGATCGTTATGTCACCGCAGTGTTCAAGAAAATATCTGAAGTTATGTTGAAATGATTCACTGCAGTGGTGTATCACAAGATTTTTTTTTTTTTTTTTAAATATCAGCGGTTCGTTCAGTTATAACTGCTGCATTAACTTATTCCATACGAGGGTTTGGTGTGAGTTACAGAACGGCCATGACTTCATTGTGTCAGGAACAGAGCCCAGCACACAGCGGTGTCATCTTCTCGGTCTTTATCTATTTTCTTCGGGCTATTATTCCAATGCAAAGCACCTCACTTGTTCAAGTCAGCCTTTTGTTTTGAGGATCACTTTCAAAAACCATTATGTCTCATCATAAAGAATGTGGCTATAATGACATGGTCTCTATTGTCTTCCTACCTGCTTTAGGAAGCTGGTCTTCAAGAACCTTATGCGCACACACACACACACACACACACACACACAACTTAAAACCATCACTTCTTTACTCTCCGCACATTTGAAGAAAGTCGAGTAAATATACAACTGGAACCTGATATTTACATATAGTGCATAAAAAGATAGGTAGCTTTTGTTGTCACCTGTCTGACATCGAATCAGACTACACTTTTACTTTTTTGTCACTGTCGGACAAAACCCTTGTGTGTCTGTTTACTAAATTGAAATACATTTACTGTTTTTGATGATTTTCTTTTTCCTTCTTTTGTATTTTTATTAATGAAACCATAGAACTGGTTCTCACGAGAAAACAAAAACTCATCAAAAATGGAGATGCAAGGTTGTTGCCTAGCAATTTGTGAAACTCTGTGAATTCCACCAACCCCTCCTGCAGCAACGCAGCCCCGTAACATGGTTCTGCTTCCTCTGTGCGTCCATCTACCTGTACAGCTGGAATGGAGTTTTCAGGCTTGCAAGCTTCCCTGGTTTCCTCTAATGTGTAGCAATGGTTATTATGGCCAAACACTTTGACTTTGATTTATCTCCAAAAAAAAAAATTTGAGTCACATTCACCCTGTCGCTGTCAGACACACACACATTCAAACACTGATACGGAGATAGGTAGGCAACTTGAAATTAAGTTCCTTATTGTACGCAAGGTGAACCAGATTTGTGAAGCTGTGACATTCTCTTGCTGTTAGTCTGGCTGAGTTCTTTATTTTTTTCTCCATGATGCCACACAACAAAGCAATGTGTTGAATGTATTGCGCTGAAACACAGCCACAGGTTTAACTCCCTCCCTTTAACTACAATGTTGTGAATTAACCTATCGTGACACGGCATCATTATCAGGGCTTTCCCAAATTGCAAAGTAATCTCCAATGTTCAAAGTTTAGGAAAGTAATAAAAGCAAAAACAGGAAAAGTTCAACTTTCCTGCTTTTGTGAGAAAAAGATTTGTCTTAATATGCAGTGTATGTAAATGTTTGTTTCATGTGCATATGCAATGCTTGGTCTCAGATAATATGTCAAATTGGAGCCATAAGCAGCCCAAACAGGATACCCGTTTTTTGTTGACAGAGCTCATGTGCCTCTGTGTCCTGCCTTTTTTTTTTTTTTTCCCACATGCTTTTGTTTGCTAACTGAAGCTTTGTGCATTTGTGCAGTTTCTGTGTGAAGACACGGACAAGTCGTTTATGGAGAACATGTCCTGTTGAAACGCCAGCGTGTTTGTTGACATACCTAACAGACGAGATCCTGATGCAGGAGGATCAATGCCGAACGCTTTGTTTGCTCTCGCAAATGATGTCGAGTCAGTGCGCCAAACTATTCTGGACAGCAGAGTTTGTACCAAAATGATTTGCAAATCCAGCAAGATGCCAGTTTAGCCACAAAGCCTGGCGTTTTAAAGCTTTAATGCTTTTCAAGGAAGATTTTTAAAACCCAATACAACCTCAGTAACACACAGATTTTTTTAGTGTGTCTTTGGAATAAAATATTACACTTATAGAGTAAAACTACTATAAATAATTTGATTTTAATCAAATAATTTTTGCCAAGCAAAAGTTTAATCATATTTGAAATCTTTGGTTATATATATTTTTAATTAATAATTCAGCACTGTACAAATGTATTTAAGAACATTTACATTTTTTACTTTTAAGCGACCAGAAATTCTCGAAGTTCTTATTCTAAGATAGCCATCATTAATATTTCTTCATATGTCTTCATACACACGGTGTTGTGTACTAGAGGGTGAACCTACATCCACACTTAAGTTTTTGCAGCCTTGTACATATTTTTGAAGATTCTCTTGCATTTAGTCACATCCGTTTTCCCATAATCTCCTACCGGATTTCAAATCCCAAACAGAGGAAAACATTTCCACAGCATAATGCATCCTACAGTATGATTCATCATGAGTTACTTTTAGCAGCTTCACAGAGCTCTGTGTAAAAGTTAAAATTAATCCAAACAACACACAATAATTTTCCTAAGTAGTAAACAGGGAACCTTTTTACTACAGCTAGGCTCAGTGTGGGTAATGTGTTGTAGTTTGCACGGTCTCACTGTACCTAGATTCTCCCCAGGTACAACTTCCTTACACAGTTCAAAAGCATGCAAGTTATGGTAATTGGTCTTTCTAAACTGGCTGCAGCAGTGAGTGTCAGAGAGCATGGTTGTTTGTCCCGTCTACCCTTCTGTGCTTTGCCATTTTATACTGCAACCTGTCCAGGGTTAACCCCGCATCTACTTGCAGATATAGACAATGGAGGCTTTTATTCCTCAAATTAGGACAATACGCCAAGATTATCAAGCAATATTCACTGCACTGCACTATGTGAATATTTATGTGAATATTTATATACACAACTTTCGTACATGTACACACACACACACACACACACATATATATATATATATATATATATATATATATATATATATATATATATATATATATATATATATGTGTGTGTGTGTGTGTTATTAACTAATATAAAAGTAAATGTAAAAAAATGTACTCATCTATATTAATAATAATTATATTTCCATTATTTACTAAGTATTATTTATCTCGGCTCTCCAGGTGATGTGTGCGCCTGCAGGTGTCCGCATTAATCGTCCCTACCTATGTTCTCCTGTCAGTTTGTGTGTTGCAATTGGAAATTTGCACTTCCTAAATGGCTTTTTACAAGAATAAAAGCAGCAAGGATTGGTACCGTTGCTATGAATACAAACAAACCTCGCTGTGCCTCACACTTTTTTTTTCTCTATGCCATTAGACTCGGCCTACCCCTTCACTCTTCGTCCCTCCCCCCCCTAATGTTTTCCTGCGCCCGTTGCCGGGCGACAGAAGGCGTTTCCCATGATTTAGATTTAAGGATGCCTCTCTCACGCTGTTTCCTCACTCAGACTGCCGGTCTCCCTGCAAGGCAACTGGCGGGAGGGATTCCCCTGCTCGTCGCCTCTCTGTCTTCCCCGTTCAAAACAGCCTCCAATCAGTCACAACTAGCTCCATTTTTTTTTCTTTTCTTTTCCTTTTTTTTTTTTTTTTTGTATGCTTTTCTTTTCCACCGGCGCGCCCAATCTAGCGGCGGCATGTCCCGGAGCCAAAGTGCGGCGTGCGGTGCGGAGCAGAAACTTTGAAACACTTCTGACGAGGGGATTTTATTCCTACCAGATCCAGTGCAGTCCGCGGCAAGAAGAATTAGAGTCGATTCTAACTGATGAGGTGAAACATTTTTTTTTTTTTTTTTTCACAACATCGCCTGATCATCGTCTTGCTTGTGGAATATAAAGGAGCCTGCGCAGCGCCTCCTCCTGCAGGATCGTTCCGGGGATTTACGGTGTTTTTTGTGTAATTTCAGGCAGCCTCCAAATGACGTCGAGATGGCTTGTGGCACGCTTCTCCCATCTATTTCCACGTTTGCCAGCGGACCAACTGACAAGAGCAGACCCATAGGAGGTGCTTATCTGGTGAGTATACCCTACTGCCTGCCAGATAGACCTTGGGCATCAGGGAATCTCTTATAGTCCTCTATTTAAAGTGTGTTTATTTCTCAGTGTAGCTCCCATATTATTACTGCAGTCAAGGCTTGACACTGCTGGGGCGTGCACCAGTTTATACAGGCAACCCTAGGCATTCAAACTGGGAAAGCACACATGGTTTCCAGCAAAACTCCTAGAAAGAATATTATCTGACTACACGATGTCTCCGAGTGCCTATCCAAGCCTACTTATTGTTTTTCTTTTTCCCATTTTTATGCTTTCTGAATCAATTCCAGTATTCCAGCCAGTACACATTCCAAAGATCTTTCCTCCACCTGACTGAGCTGTGTTGCTGAGCTTTCATAAATATCGCCCTTCATTAAATTCTTTCTTGAACTGAACTTGTCCACAAGTCGGTTTCCCTTGTTTTGGACTCTTTTAAGGTAGAGCAGGACATAAATGGGTACAAGTTTCTTGTAATTAGTGGTAACTCGACACAAACAAGCTTCTTATCTGGTTTCTGTAACTTATCTCTAGAAATGGAAGGAGGAGTTGTCCCATCTTAAGAGACCAAGTGTGCCGGAGAGAAGCAGCTGCTGCTGCGACCCAGACCACCCCACAGCCACCAGCATAACAAGCACCAGCATGTCCAAGAAGGACACTGAGCCAGATCTGGACTTGGACTATGATTTTATTTTGTCCAATTCCATCTTGCAGCAGCAGCAGCAGCAACAGCAGGAGGACGCCATGGGGTGCAGCTCTGCCCAGGCCATGTCATCTTCCCCAGGTTCCTTCACCTCATCTTACCAACTTCCTTCTCCTCAAGACACTGCCAGCGAGCTGCTCTACACCATCCCAGACATCAGTGACGTTTCGCCCTCTGGAGGCTTTGTGGCAGAACTCATGAGGCCTGATTTGGACCCAGCATACCTCCACCCCCCTAGCCTCCATGGCAAGTTTGTAGTCAAGACAACAATGGACATGGGAGAGTACAGCCAAAGCATGACTGTAGGCAAGGCCTGCGTCGGCACGGCATCGGACTCTGCTCCGTCACGGGTCTCGCCGTCCTTCGTGTGCAGCCGGATAAAGCGGGAGAACCCCAGTAACTGCACCATTTCACAGCCCATCGACCTGCACTTGGCAGGGGTGAACTCTCATGGCCGGGCAGGCCAGCAACAGCGTCCCAGCAACTTGGATCTTCACGCATTTCCAGGGAATGGGAGGACCATGACCAGCACTAGATTGTCTTCGTCCTCATCCCTTTCTCCAGACAATCCTCTTGGCCGGGAGCACCAGTTGGGCCACCCTCTGTCTCAGATCCCAGTACCTCCGCAGGGGTACCACCATGGTACCTCTCAGGGCTACACCTCCTACCCTCAGGGCTCGTCCATGCAGTACCCAGGTGACTGGCACACCACTTTGCAGTATCAATTACTTTGTACAACCAGTTCAGCTGAGAGTTTATCTATTCAATAAATTCAATTTTAGAGAAGAAACGGTAGTTTTGGCAAAACCGACTGCACAAACGAATTCTGTTATTAAGATCTTTATTCTTCTAGGGTATGATATTAATGTTTCATGGCGACTATGTTGGCCATCCTTTCACCCTACAGAGGGTCTCATGATCTCCAGCGGGGACTGCTTGCCCGAGGAGCCGAAGCCCAAACGCGGTAGGCGCTCCTGGCCCAGGAAGAGGGTGGCGACGCACACGTGCGACTACGTTGGCTGTGGCAAAACGTACACAAAGAGCTCCCACCTGAAAGCACACCACCGCACACATACAGGTAGAGCTCCCTTTACTGCTTTTCCTTCTCCTGTTGCCTTTTACTTTATGAGGCATGCACATTGAAGCCTCGCTCGTTAATCATACTTATTTTTTGTTATCTAGAGCTATTCAGCTTAAGGCTTTCATTGTGGATTTACAAAAAAACAGGCCACATCACTTGCACGTTGTTGAACAAACACATTCATAGAAGGGTGGGGGATGGACTAGGAGAGTTGCTTGTCAGGTGCAGCCAAACAGGTTGACACTGATCCCTGCTCAAATACAAGTGCTAGGCCTTTTACGGAGGAGCTGCAGGACAGGATGGACCTCTTTTCTAGCTGGAGGTGGCTACTTCAACCTTAGGGATGGTGCTAACTGCTCTGTGTGTGTGTGTTTTTTTTGTTATCACAGGGGAGAAGCCTTACCACTGCGACTGGGAGGGCTGCGGCTGGAAGTTTGCACGTTCCGATGAGCTCACTCGCCACTACAGGAAACACACGGGTCATCGGCCTTTCCAGTGCCAGAAATGCGACCGGGCCTTCTCCAGGTCGGACCACCTTGCTCTCCATATGAAGAGACACCTATGAGACGCAGACAAGACGACAAAAGCTGAAGGCTATATATATATATATATGTATATATATATATATATGATGTCTGCAGAATCCTGAACACTTTTTTTTTTTTTTTTACCAATACTTGCCTTCAAGCTGACGTCGAGCAGCAAGACACGCTGTGGTGTTCATGGCACAAAGAAAAAAAAAAAGCATTACTCCTTTAAGAGCCCCTCTCACGTTGTGCAGGTGACTCGACGAGGCCTCAAAGCCAGGGTTGTAAAACCTTTTTATAAAACAAAACAAACAAAAAAAAAAAAAAGGGACCAAACTGGAATTTGTCTTATTTAACTGACAAAACTTGGTGGACCAGGTGCCAGCGGATTTTAACTGGAAAATTCAGGGAAACCAGGAGCAACAGACAAAGCATCTCCAGAGGCCTTCTAGCAGCGAGCAACACACCATCGCAGACTTTACTCCTAATACACACTGTTTAAAACAAACTGTATTAATAAACACAGCGATATTTATCATCCCATTTCACCTGCAAAGCCATTTATTTTCAGGTACAATGTTAATTTATACAGAATGGTGCTGAGTAATAGAGAAGGTTTCTTTTAGGAAAAAAAAGGTACCAAAGATGATGGAAAATAGATAAAAGAAAAGGGTGAAGCAATGAAAATAAAAGTGCCATTTAGTTGTTTGTGTTTTCTTCCAAAAAGTATGACTTCAGGTGAACACTTTCTAAACAGCGATGGCAATCTACAATGCACTGCAGCTGCAAAGTGCAATAATTTATATGAAACATTCGTATTTTTGTATTGAATGAGTAACTCTGAACAAAGATTTTGCTTTTGTTTATAGCCAAAATATGTAATATAATGTTAAACTTTGTACATTTGTACATAAAAATGTTTTGTTATTGTTTTGTATTTTACAGTATAATGAAATAAAAATGTATTTGAACTAAGAAAATCAAGGTGGCATTTATACTCTTAGCTAATTCAAATCCATGATGAGATGCATGTGGTCATTAGACGTTTTGCGAAACCGCAACAGAGCAGTACATTTATATTTGAAATGGCAGCGGTGACTCACAGTCGCATCCTACACAATATAATCGTCCCATATGGAGAGGCAAACCAGCACAACGTTGCCATTTAAAAAGTTTTCCCTTTTCCGCATGTTTTTTTTTTTCTTTCCACCTGTCAAAGGAAAGAAAACGGGACATTCAAGGATGACACCAGATCTGATTGCTGCTCTCTGCTGAGTCAATATGAATAAAAACACAAAATGAAGCTAGAATGACAGTCTTTGTATTCTCATTTCTTATTTGTACACTGCTGTGTGCATGAAACTGCTGTTTGAATATTCCCATGTTAGTGGGTTAATGACGAAAATTAAACTCTGCTTTAGTAAACCGAGTTTAACCGGTTAATGACTCAGCGATGTTTGTTTTATTTTGGGATCTTCATAGCAGAGGCTGTGAAAGAGTTTTATTTAGTTCATTTCTTTTAAAACAGTGCTTCCAAAACTTGGGAAGCTTTAGGATGTAAGTCATTCAAACTGCAAGCATTTTACAACTGATTTTTAATATAATCCAGTCCAAAAACAAACCAAAATATGCACCTGAGCTGAAAAAACTGCAGTTAAATTGATGAGTTCGTAACATGACAGTGCAAAAAAACATGTAAAAAAAAAAAAAAAAAAAAAGGTTATCCAACAACCTCTCAAAGACTTTCTGTAAATAAATACTACCGCAACAATTTAGAAAAAAAAAGTTCTCAATGGAAAACAGATTTAGAACCATATGGTGCATATTGATATGACAATTTCAGGATTATCCAAAATAAAAATAAATAAAAAAAAAAAACAGAAAATGAATAAACCATCTGTGCATCTACACATGTAAGAAAATGCCCCTTCAAGAAGACAAATTGAACACAAAAAGAATATACGTGTATGTAGACATATATTTTACACACACACATATCAAAACAATTTATAATTTTACTTTAGAAATAGTATACTCGAAATTTTAACATACTTTGTTCCTATTCCAGATTATTTTTTCATATTTTTGACTTGTTGACAGAATATTCATAGCCTGACCATTATCTTCCTACCTTATTCTTCTAGTAGCAACACGGTTTTTTCCAAGTTGGTATACATGGAATCATTTAAAGGTACCAATAATTGTACGCAAGCTTTAAAAGGAGGACAAAAACCAAGATGTAGTTAAATTAAATATGAGCTTCACCCATGTTGGGACACTTATCATATAGTATCGACATTCATTTGTTGCATAGCTTCAGGTCGGCGCTGTTAAATCATGTGAAACATTTTGTGGTCTACGTTGCCCTCTGCAGGTTTATTCAGCTAAATCATCCTGTTTTTTTACAACAGGAAATGCTCTCTAGTTTGTCTCTTCACTGGAATTGATATAAGGGAAGGCAAAAATGTAGTGAGTTGCATTTGTAAAATGTAACATATATCATGATGTAAAAATAAAGACAAACAGAAGGTGACACACATGTTGCTTGATTGGTTCCAATTTAATTTTTTTTTTCCAAGGAGCAAGTGAATACTGTAAGAACCTCTTAGATTTACCCTATTATTTGCAAACAAACAATTGTTCTTAAGCAATGAAACAAAAGGCACATAGGCAAACTCTGATGCAAAAGTATTGGATTTTAATCACTACTCCATTGTATCCTGTTAACAACAGCCTGTCCTTTTACAGCAGCTCCCAACTGAGAATTATCCAGTGTTATCATGAAACTTTGATTTGGAACCGGGGAATAAAATACACTTTGGATATTAAAAGGCTTATTTGCAGATATACTGAACATGACTAACAAAACAGTGGAGGAGGAAGAGTGAAAACAACAAAAACTAATGTCTCCTTTAATCGTCGTCAAAGTTTTGTTGTAAAAGGAAGTTGGCAGCCAAGTTCTCATTCTTATCACAAGCGAAGTAGGCTTGGATGACGAGTCCTTCTGGAAAACCCAAGGCTTTTAGCTGGATGGGAAGCAAAGTGTGAAAGTTAGTTTAACAGAACTGTAATAACCATCAACCTTTTCAATTTAAGCTCTGTTTTTAGATATTAAAAAAAAGAAAAAAAGAAAACATGTTCCAGAAATTCTCGTCTTCCACCTCACCCTCTCAATAGCTTCTTTTTCCTGTGGTGTGACCTGAATATAGTTCATCTGACCCCCACCAGCTGTACCACCTCCCACCCCTCCGGCTCCACCCGGTCCTCCTCCGCCACCTGCTGGAGCTGGGTCTGGATTTGGCTCATTCAGCATCTGGATGAACTGTTCTTGGTGGCTGCTGATCTCCTATAATTCAGAATGAAAAGTTCATGACTAGTTTAGTGTTTGCAAAGTGAAACGCAGAACAGAGCGTTTAAAAAAGAGCTTTAATGTGGCTGTGTGGAATCTATTAGTGTGATTAAGAAAAAGAAACAAGGTGAATTCATTTTTTTGTGCAATGAAAAATGCTCCCATTTGACAAACACACACTACTTTTGGTTAATTTATTCCACAAAATCCCATTAAAACACACTGCAATGTATTATGAAATGTGAAAATGCCCAAGAGGCTTGGTTGTCTTTCCCTTGCAATGTGTCATTAGAAGAATGACTTGAAATTTTAAACACTGGATATGGTAGACTGGTAGATGAGTAAACTGTCATTTTGTTAAAACTCTCCTATAAAAGTAATAAAAGTCTTAATCTAGAAGTGAAATATTGTTGCGGTCTGGCTCTTCCTCACCTGCAGCAGCTCTGGGTTCTCCCTGCCGATCTCCTGCAGCAACGTCGGAAGCAGGGCAGGATTCTGCTGAATCAGCTGTCGCATCACCTGGAACTGAGGCTGATTTCTTAGGAAGCTCAAGGGATTGGCTGGAAGCGGAAATTAAATTTGTAAGAAGCAAGCAACAAGAAAACTGGCAAAGAAAGCAGAGTTGCATGTCTCATTTGTTTTTGGAATCAGGGTGTTCCACTTACTTCCTGCTGTAGCGCTTGGTGAAGATCCGGTGTTGGCAGGAGTGTTAACACTTCCGGAGGGAGCAGCTGGAGCTCCACTGGATGGAGTCGCCGTGGTATCAGGACCTGGTGCAGGACTCTGCTCTGTGGACGACGCACCCTGTGGAAGGAGGCAGGCCTCCACTGGTTAGTAGATCAACAAGAAGGGGGATGATACTCTCATATCTTTGTAAGAAGTACTTTGTAAGAGTTTTACGTTTTTTTTGCAAGTGAACACTAAAACCTCTGTCAAACCGTTTCCTATTGGATGCTGATGCATTTGAAAATGGATTTAATGTACAACAAGAAATAAATTGCATTCTGTGAAACCACTTTTGTCAATAAAAACAAAATATGTGTGTTGGCTTTGATGCACCCCAAGCTTGCATTATGGATAAATATTTGGGTGAAGGGTGTAAAATGTAGTCTAACACCCAGTCAGGACATAGTAAGTTACTTCTCTAGTTTTATATTTAAAACTAATTGATCGCCTGACCATTTTTGACTGACAGTTCACTGGCATATTATCTAAAAAAATTATGAGCTGACAAATACACAAAATAAGTCTAGCTGTCATTAATTGAACATCCAGCATGCTGAGGGGAGTACATTTTCAGAGTGCCAGCACATCATGACATTACGTAACATTATTTGGGGTCATTGCTTGACGTTTACCTTAAATTCAAATAGAAAAAAAACTAAATTTATCCTATAGAGAAATTAAATTTAACTCATATCATCCAAGTATCTTCAAAGAGTGATTGTGGATAGTGATGCTTTGGGCAGGAAGGATCTCAGGTAGCAGTCAGTTTTGCAACGAATCTGAAGTTGCTACATATCCCTGCATGACATGCTAACTACTCAATATCAAGGCAGCAGAGGTGATATTACACAGGAACATTTCCTAGATAACACCATCCAGTTTTTGCCAACACTGCTAATCTACCTCAATGCTTTTGCCACTCCTCTTTAAATCTCTGCCTGTGATGTTACAGTCGGGAATATGATCTTTGTCCATGATCATAAATGGAAGAGTTGGCTTGGACTTCCTCCTTCTCTCTGTTCTTTGGTTCTGCTCTGCATCCAAGAAGTCCCTTTTTAAACTCCTCTGGGTTTTGGGCTCCCAGTTCAGGTATTATTTAAACTTTTGACATTCTAATGAGCTAGTCCCAGCCTGGTTGCCATGGTTATGCAACCAGGCAACCAGGTTGAACAACTACCTGAAAGTAAAACAGCATGAACAAAAGTTGTTCCAGCTGCACAGCATCCAAAGCCAGAGGGAATAATTCTCCAAAAAAAAAGAAAAAAAAGCAATGCCACAGCCAGAAAAGTTAACAAAAGGAAGAAATCAGAAATAATGCAACAGAGCTACTCCAACATGCTGCCATTGTGAGTGGCACAACTGTGGGATTAAATGGAATTGACTGTTAATTGAAATTTCATATTAAAATCCAAGGCATTAGAGCAATTTGTGATATATAGTATGTCTACAAGTTAGACCCTCATCAAACGTAACGTTTTTGATATCCCCCCCACCCAAAAAAAAAAAAAAAAAAAAAAAAAATTTTCCCGGCCTGTTTTATAGGAAGCTAAAACTACAGTACATGCTACAATATTATATTTTTCATCTAAAGCATCATGTTTTTGCGTGCTATTGAAATGGTAAACCCACAGTAGTGTGAGGGGTAGAAGATTTTTCTGAACAAATATTTGGGGACTCTTGTAAAGTTTTATAGATAACCGGACCGTCTACAAAACAATGATATGAATCTGATCTAAAGTTTGGAAAAAAAAAAAAAAGCCTTTAACACAACTATGGGCTGAGAAAGCAAAGTAAGCTCCAAAATTGCAAATGTCACACATGAGTATAATATTTAATCAGTTAAAGTGATGTATCAATCTGGCAATATATAATTAAAAGCGCATTAATTTCATCCACAGAGCTCCTCATACCGACAGCAGGTACTCCACAGCCCTGTCAGGGTTGTTGAAGCTCGCTCTCAGAGCTGCCACCACTTCTTCTCTCCCGAAGCCCAGGAGCATCATTTCATTTACCATGGCATCATACGACGAACCTGTCACTGAAGGAATGAGTAGACAGTCGCCAATACAGCAACTGAGATTTATTGTCGCAGTGCAGACAAATCTTTTCATCTCTATTCTTTAAAACAAAATTTAAAAACCTAAGACACAGCAAGAGAGATAGTTGTTTCTACAAAATATAACTCCATTTAAACAATTTGAGTTAAAAAAAAAAAGTATTATTGTTAAAAGGAAATCAGAAAAAATTGATGCTCAGCAGTTTTCAGACATGCAGGTTCACAGGATTCACTGTGAGGCAACACATTTTCTAAGTGTAGAGCATGAGGACATATAGACGTGTGCCTCGCGTACATCGGAACAGCTAACAAACATCTAAACATATAAATGCAGCCTTACCAAGAGTTGAAACAGCTTCATTTATCAAGTTGGAGTTTGGTGAAATCTCAGAGCTTGTAGAAGAGAAAAGAAAATACTTAATATCTCCAAAACGTAATGATATTGAGTGAATGTCTGATCCTTACCCGCTACTGCCACTACTGGTGGAGGATGGTTCAGAGATGGGTGGCGTCTCCTCTTGTTTGTCCTCTGACTTGTTGTCAGAGGGAGTCGTCTCTGCTGGATTATCTAAACTAGACAAAGCTGCAGGAGGGGCTGCAGGAGGAGCTGCAGGAGCCGTGGTGACGGGAGCTGAAGAGGTTGATGAAGTCTGTGTGGTGGCTGAGGCTGTTTTGGGCTGGAAGAAAAAAAAATAAAATAAATCACAGGCCATAAAATATCTTCGTCAAATAAAAGCTGTCATTATGATCAAGCTATCAACTCTGTTGTATTTTACATAATTATGCTGCTCCAAACTGATAATAAAGAGTAAAATATTGCTTTTTCTGACTAAAGTCATTGGACAGCTTTAATCCTTTGATGGAATACCAGCCAATGCTAATTCAAAAAGAAAAAAGAAAAAAAACACAGCAAGTTGGAGAAACTTTAAATTATGAACCTTTGTCACCATGAGCACCACAAAGTTCTTCTCATCAATGTTGTACTCTTTGAGAGGCGTGTCATCGTTTAAGATTTTACCTGTCAAAACACAAAAAAAATGAACAACTATATAAAATGGTGCACACTTTATATGAACTAAACCTCTGCTGAACGAATGACTCAACAGTGTTCAGGAAAGCAAATGTGTAAAATTCAAGCTTTACATTGAAGTCTAAAATGCTACAGTCCCAATACTTTGGAAAAATATGTGAGAGTATGCAACAATGTTTAACATAGATAAATCTTAACATATTACTTAGCATTACTATGGAAAACGAAGCAAATGTAGCAAAATATGCATCACTTATCTAAACAAAGGCCTCTTAAATAAAACTATTAACCACTCAGAGACTTCTTTAATTCTGCACTGTCCATGTGGTTACAGTTCTTTTTTTTTTTTACTTTATGAAGCTGACCATAATCCATCAAATCTATAGGTGAAAATAAAGTTGCACATGGATTGTGGGTAGCTTCATTTAGTGGGGAAAAAATCTGTATGAAGAAACAACTTTTTTCAGTTACACAATTGTTGTTTCCTCTGCTCTCAACACTTGATGCAATCAGCTTTTGACTTCTGGGTCACTCTGTTCGCTTCAAGCTGCAGCTTTTCTGTGGGACTTCTGTCTTTGTACTGACTTACAAAGACAGAAATCGCTGTGTTAATTTTGCCACACGTTTTAAATCATTGTCCTTTCAGTTGTCTGGCAGATTTATATGCAAAGTCTCCTGGCATCTCAAAACGTTGGTGATGCTTTTCATGACTGACTGTTTTAAAAACCAAGATACAGAAAAAGTTCTTTAAAAAAGTTCAGTTCTTTAAAAATCACAACAAACTTCTTATAATGAATATTTATCACATATAAATTGCCCTTTTTCAAAAAGTTGTGTAACATTTGCAACTCTAAATTACTTATTTAGCTTACTGAGGGCAAAAATGGCTGAATTGTAAAGTTTGCAGACCTTTTCCCACCTGTCTTCTCCCACCCCCCTATTTAATCAGACTTGGAAAAATAAAATCCCATACTTTTCCAGACTTTCACACATCTCTACCAAAGACTCCAAAAACATGGGACAGCATCTTATTTTATGAATTTGCACATATCATACCAGCATAGATCAATTTCTGTGCTGCAACCGAAAAGATGTCCTTCCCCTTCTCCTTTTCAATCCTCTCTTTTAATGTTTTCACCTATAGAAAAAGCATGAAAAAAACGTTAACAATGGTGTTCACATGTTATGTTGCACAACTGTTTACAACCCTTAAAACATCCGTTTAGTTGCTAAGAGTAATAAAGGAAGTGAGCTTTACCTGCTCTCATAAAACTGGTTCAACAAACCAAATTCCCTGTGACATATCGCCTACAAAAATAACGGCTTCCTTCTGAAATTGCCACAACGACCAGGGTTAAATCGAGTTTAACAGACAAATTAGAAGGTAAAAAAAAGTTACAGTCTCCTTTTGGTTAAATTAAAATATTACGCAGTCCCCGTACATGAAAAAAGAACATCATATAAGCCCACCGAAAGTAAAAGTTAGTAAGTAAATCATTTCAAACATCACGTGGGCTGCGGCTAATTACTGATAACACAAGTCACTTTTTCAATATGTACAAGTCAGTTACTTTGACTAGTTCAGAAATGGTAACATAATTATACAAAGCTTAAGTAGGACGCATTGAGGACAAATACATAAATAACATTCCATGAATTTTCGCAAACCTACTTATGGACGTGCCTGTTATGATACATTCCAAAACTGTTCTCGGTTCCAGGACATACCCCACTCCCACTCCACCCCCTTCACTTATATTTTTATCTCTCACCGTCTCCTCCTCATCGATGTCAATTTTAAATGTTTGTTGTTGTAATGTCTTCAGAGTTATCAGCATCTTGTCAGTCGAGCTTGACCCGGACTGGACTGGCTTAAATCTATTAAATCCAACTTGAAAGACTCCACTGTTTTTTTCGTTGGCTCATCACAACCTGTCAGCCGCCATGACTTTTCGGTTCTCTTCTTCGTGTGTTATACATCGTGCTTATGGTCCACCTAGTGGTTAGATGGTGAACAACATCATATGTTGTGTTTGCGTTCAATTTGACTCAGAAATTGTAATATTAGTGCACTGTATTGAGTGATTTTTAAAATTTTTTTATTTAACTATGTTAGTCAAATACCCATGTTTATTCACTCTCTTTTACAGCTAATTAGATATTTGGTTATGGTGTTTTTGTCAGCGATTGTATAAATAAAACTTATTTAATTTGACTTCCAGTCTATGGATCAACCTCATTCATTCAGCACTAAGCTGGAGTGAATATATTCCAGATTTCCCCTTCAATTACAGTTTGGTTAAAGCAAAAAAACAAAACAACAACAACAAAAAAATGCTTATCACAATTAATTTATCTTAATACAAAGTAACCATGAACATAAAGAGTAAGGGCAGGCATTAAGAATATGTATAAAGGTTCAGTTTGCTGATTAATGGGCAACATGGAAAAATGGCTTGTGTCTATGTTTGTGTTGCAATAGAAAATGATGAGAAAGTTCCTACAATCACAACCCTTTAACACTTGTAAAATCGCCTGTTATCACTCAATATTCAAAGCTTTTATGTAATGCTGTTTTTTCTTTTTTTTCTTTTTTTTTTCAACGATGTTGCCCAGTGGTCACTTTAGGAGGGCTGCAAAGTACAAAAAATAAAATATTCAAGGTGTTCTGCAATATTGTGTAGTCTTAGTCAATCTTCATCTCCCACTTCTCTTTCTGTCCTTCTGCGTCTCTTTGCTTGGCCTGCTCTTCTCGCATCCTGAGGTCCTCCTCTCTACTCAGGCTATCCCCCCGCCTCCATCACGTTTTCACAGAAGGAGCAGTGGCCTCACTGGCCTTGGCCTACGCATAGTCTCATCAGGTATTCCTTATGCTGCTCCACTTGGCAGCTGTACTGTTGTCCTCTTTTCCCCTCTCCTCTCTTCTCCCACTCTGTGACTGTGTCTCCTGCTCCTGTCTCCAGGGGTCGTCAGTCTGCCATCGGCCTCCTCTGAAGTGGAGAGCTGCAGAGATTACAGTCTGATCCCTGGCGACTCAAAGATATTTTTAAGAGATGATGTTAGACATGTGAAATAAAGACTCAGCCCCCATTCCCCCACCTTAAGAAGGCAGAGTAGGGAAGGACGTGAAAATGAGAATTTCAGTGGAAAAAAGAAAGAAAGAAACTGTGTCCATAGACTTCCGAAAACTTGAAGCCATTTTTTGAAAACATCTGCCCTGCAGGATTAAGTGTCTTGAACAGATACTCAAAAACATGCGTGGTTTCGGTCAGCGGGGTTCTTGGAGGGTGTGGACAGTAGTTCAGAAGAAAACAGATGACTGGAAGGGTGTAGCCAATGAAAGCTACTGACATGCTTTCTCATCCAAGCGCAGTGACTATTTACCTATTTTATTCAGTTTCCATCTATCTATCCATCACAATATTTATAGCCTTAATTCATTTACAATACACCACCGCAGATGGGCATCTGGCAATATAGAATACTTTTAAAGACAGTAAAAAAAATATTGCAAGTACATACATTCTAAAAGTATCACCATCATGGACTGGCTGTTTACATGTCTGCAAGCCTGGTCTTAAAAAAAAAAAAAAAAAAACTCCTTATGTCTTATTCTGAAAATTTGCCAGTCTGCAATCAATTTGAAGTCCTCAGGTAAATAACTCCACGCAATTAACCGCTTGCACAGAAAAAAGCGGTTTGACTAAAAAAGGTTTCACAAAAAGATACCTTACGATTCTTGCTGAATGCACCATGAGTTACTAAACCTAGAGTAACTGCAACGACACTGAGCAACTGAGGAGCCCAATCTTGCATTTAAAAATTCATAAGAAATTGCAAAATTGAATAAAGCATGATTAAATCTAGCAGGTTTTATGTTCAAGGTTTTGATTGCTTGGTCATATTTCATCCTTAGAGGCCTCATGGTTGATTTAACATAAAACCAGGATGTCACAAGGTAACTTACGTGAGAATCATGTAGTGCATGGAACTATTTACAACATGAAATCAAGGAAAAGCTTGAATTAGTCTAAATATAGGTGCAGATGTAGATGTATGAAGGTTTGCTTTTGCAACTCTGCTCATCATTTTCACAATTTTTTCAATTTTTAAATGAGAATCCAGAACAAAACCACAATAATTCACTTCTGAAACCTGCTCAGTGCGTTGACCATTAATTTCTAAATTCAAATTGGAGCCACCGATTACAGACCTTACCCTCAAAAAGAAGAAAACCAAAGCAATCTTTTAAACTTTTTGTTACATTTCTACACACTGCAACCACAAACGTCTGTGTATTTTATTAGGCTATGATGTGACAGACCAACACAAAAGGTTATTTCTGCGAGACATTGTTTTCAACATTTGTTTAGAATAAAATAATACAGACTCCAGTCTCAGGTCTGATGGCCCTAAACAGAATCCAGTGCAACCCATTACCTTCAGATGTTTTAAGGTCAGTATAAACCCAGCTGCTCTGTGAAGGCCTCGTAGTTTTGTTGGAGAACACTAGAGATCAAACAGCATCATAAAGACCAAGGAACACAGCAGGCAGGTCAGGGTGCTTACAGAGCTCTCTGTTCAATGCACCATCAGAAAATGAAACTAGGAAACTAGGCCTAACTAGAAAAAAACCTAAACAGAGATCAAAAAAGATCAAAATGAAAGCGATTAAAAAAAGAAAACAATTGTTGTTAGAGAGCCATAAGGAGCACCATACTGTGGTGATCATTGTCCTTAGCAAGGACAGGGAATCTGGTCAGAGACGACAGAGACAAATATATAGGAGCTTCAATCATCTCTCAGTAGGATGATCCTAAACATACAAACTGAGCAGAGTTTAAGTCACAACATATTCATTTCATGTTAGAATGGCGTAGTCAAAGTCAAGACCTGAATCCAACTGAGAATCTGCAGCCAGACCTGGAAATTTCAGTTTTCAGATGCTCTCTGTTCAAGGCTTTGCTTTGCAAAGACTAATTGGCAAAACTTCCACTCCCTAGAATTGCAAAGCGCTGACAGATATTCTCCAACTCCAATTCCATTCTTGAAGGGAACCTTAGTTAAATCAGGAAAGGATGATTTCACTACACTTCAGTCATATTTTAAAATAAAACCTCATCATAAGCTTCAGTTCTCCTTTGTGTCATTTCCAAGGATCCGACATTTTGCAGGACGACAGTTAGAGCAGAGGACGACGACATTCAGTATTCTGATAACTTTATTATCAAGTTAAAAAAAGACAATGAATTACAATATTTACAGAATATCCAGAGATAAATGGAATAAAATTGTAAACAATCATTCTAGGCAACATCACAACCCACCATCAGGTAATCAGATGTATATAGGAAAAAAAAGGCAAGGAGAGATTCTAGTTTCAAACTATGGAGACAACAGTCTGAAAAGAGAAATGCTTTTTGAAACAAACTAAACATATATACAAGTATCCAGTGTGTCTTCAGCAGGGGCGGGGACATTTGGTAAACTGGGGATTTTTACAGTCTGGATCCTGAACACAGTGAAGGATTCATCAAAGATCATCACGGAACAACGAACTATACCAGGCCAACAGCTTCATGGCCACACTTGTCCAGACTCATCCTCTGGTTTACGCCGGGCCGGGCAATAAAACTGTATTCCTACGACAACTACTTCCAACGGGCTTTTCCCCTTCTGGGAGGGGAGGCAAGTTTGTTCTACAAAATGGGAGAACAGCTTTTAAAACTGAGCACCAACTCAACTGGATTTAAGCTATTTCAGGAACTGAGGAGCAGATAAGGGCTGCTTTCTTCACTTCTTGTTGACTGGAAAGATCATGAGATTATGAGCAGGCAGACGTGGTCTAAACAAGTCGTCACCGTTCCTGTTAACCAAGAGAACACAGTGGAGCGACACGATTTCGGAGACGTGGACCGGCTACATCTATCGGCTGACTAAGAACCCACATGGTGGCGAAGCTCAGGGAGAGGACCCAAGCGGTTCGTGCTTCCAAATGTACTATTTGCGTGCCTCATCTCTTCATTCGCCACACTAACATCCCTGCCCGATTATTGAGAACTGCATAAGTTTCCTTTTATGCTTCCTTTCTACTCCTTTGCTGCACAAAAAATTAGCAACCAGACGTTGTACAACAGCTCGATAACGTTGGAATTGAGATTCAAAAGTCTCTAAAGGTTATCTTCATATTTTTTTTCTTCCCCTGAAAAATAAAAATAATAATAATAAAAAAAACACTCAAAGGAAAACAGGGTTGATTAATCCTTTCTGGAACACCACAGTTCACACACTTAACAAGGAGTTTTGTTTTCTATACATGGCTGCAAACATGTAGCTTTCCTGGGTTCCTACATGTTGAATTATAATCCAAAGATTCCAAGGTCCAAACCTAGAATTCACCATCTACATTGACAGTTCAATGCAAATAATAATAATAATAATAATTATTATTATAATAATAAAAAAAAGACAAGTACAGCAGCAAACACAGCAGGCTTCATAAATATTTTGGTACCGAGAACACAGCCTCGTTGGTTGTGCTCCTGAACAAATTTTAAAATCAGAGCTATCCGCTGTTTTTTTTTTTTTTTTTTTTTTTTAAATCACAGATTGTTCACCGTTTCCTGTCGGTTTTTCTCAAATTGGACACAAATTGAACAGAATCATTGTCTCATAAGGCTTCAGGGCATTTAAGCAGCAACTTCCAACAAATACAATCTCTGCTTTTTTTCAAGAACAAGATAAACCATCGTAAAAATAAAAATAATAATATATATATAAAAAAAAACAGCACAAAAAAGTGGACTACTACATGTTTATCAACATAGAATCAGAGTTTAACAGTATTTTTTTACCTCATGAAAAGTCAGGCATATGTGTATCTGGAACTTTATGTTTTGCTTACACTTGTCTTTTCTGTGATTTTTCTTTTCAAAACGGAACAGGAACTGCTTCCACCCTAAATTTATTATATGATTTTTAAGGACTTGCAAGCCAATTATTAAAAAAAAAGAAAAAAACTGGAGGCATCTAAAGAAAAGCAAAGCTGGCTGCTAATCAAACCCCAAACGGACATAATGTTGCAGAAAATTTCTCTTTTATTCCTCAGAATTGAATCTAAGTCTTAAAAAAATAAAAAAATAAAAACTTAAGACTGCAAACTGCATTTTTTAATGAATGGTATTGTCTGGGTGTAACCTTCCCGAATGTTAACGTGTTTAAGCCTTACTAACTATATTTCAGCCAAATGTATCAATAAACATGACAACAGAAATCTGACTGTTGAGCTGAGGATGCATTAGACCAGCTCTCACTACTCTAAGACTGGACTATGATACTCCAAATCAGCCAGCATGTGGAATGTTCCCTGCAGGCTCAAGATCTGCAGTGACTCAGCAGCATTGGAACGATCGCTAAGATCATGGAGGCCATGGGGGCTTCAGGCCGGGATAATGGAGGACTGAAATGCCACTGGACTGGTGTCTCTCTTTCCAATATCGAGTGAGCAAGGAGATTGCTATGTCTGACCAATAGAAGTCTTCAACTGCGGGAGGCGGGGAGGGGACAGCAACATAGATAAACACGTGTGTATTTGTATTAAAACTCTAGGTTTCGTTAAAGAACTTAGCTATTTGGTATATTTGCCAGTAGAGGAGTTTTATTGTAAGGCACTGGTTTCAAAACACAGACGAGGTCTGAACCCACTGTGGTCTGATTCTGTGCACGGTGTAACCCAGTGAACCTGTGGTTCGATCCATGCTGTCTGGGTCTCTACAGATGTGGTTGCACACACCTAATCCAACCATCAGCACTGAAAAGACAAGTGTAATCTGCCTTGGTCAAGAGGCCATCTTTTTTTTTTAAGCCAGTTGCAGCTCATTTCTGAGTGGACATGAATACAGATATGACACGTGAAACATATCTCTAGGTCTATTAGCAACATGAATCTGACAGGGATAAACGGGGAGTTGTGTAAATTCACCAATAGGACAAACAAAAAGTTAAAGTTAAAGGAGCCGGGCATCACAGGTTGAAGGCTTATACTCAGTATAATATAATATAAAGGGACCTAGATTATAGCAATTTGCTACAAAGGCTGGAAAAAATGTTGAAAATCTCTAAAATGAGGAAAAGATGACTTTTGATTCATACTAACATAGGTTAAGGTGCCATTATTTCTAAGGAATATTCCCACACATTTAACACAGGATGGGAAAAAAAAAGTCCAAAATTTTCACCAAGGAGTAAGAACTGGTCGCTGTTCACTGGGGCAAACGATTACCTCTTTCACCCATCGTTGGTTTAAAAAGGTAAAATTCACCAAACCTGGAAGCAAAAGATGCTGGAAATAATAAAATGCTAACTTTAGATTTGGACAATATTCTTCATAAATAGCTTGGTTTCGTCAAGGTAGGGATCTTTCTTGGTGGATGTGACCAGAATGTCAGCGATAAAAGAGTTCTGTTCACTATTGGTTACCAATATATTAAGTTCTGTCCAAGGGGACTGCCCATTTAAAGGGGCTCAGACGTTTTTTATTTTTTATGCAGCACAACCTAATACTTATATATGTAACACCTAAAAAAAAAAAAAAAAAAAAAATCTACTAATGCACCAACTGATAAAAGTCACTTTTCTTTAAATTTTAACCTCCCAAAGGCTTCTGCGCTGATTTTTCCCAATTGTTTTAAGCATGAAGTCGCTACAATCAGTTCAAGGAGACTGTTGATCCGTTTTGGTGTGAAGCATTTCTTTGTCCTCCACATACTGGCTCTGACTAGTCAGTGAGAGATCAGTGGGATCTTCTTCCTCTTTGCCGTTACTGGCCGGGTCCAGTCTCGAGTCCGCGTTAACAGAGGAGTCACTGGAGGACGGAGCCGAGGCCTCAGCAGCTGACGTGGAGCCGGTGTCCAGGCGCATGTTGTTAACTACCCTGGAGACGAAGGAGGGGGACAAGAAGGAGAGACATGTCAGACTAGTTGCATTCCTTTCACAAAATTTGGCTTCCTGGAGGCGCAACTTTGGCAGATGGAATCCATAAAAGCAAATTAATTCCTGGGCTCCTACAGCAAATTCCAAAACCCATACTTTTCCAGAGTGAAATTAGCAGCTTCCAGTCAACTTTTGGTCCATTTTTAGAACCAACATGTGAGAGACAGAGAGGTAGTTAGAGGGAGAGAGGCAGAGAGAAAGAGAGAGGGAGAAAAAGAGAGAAAAAAGCCCAGATGGAAGCAGCAGCGCTGAGACTTACATGCCGTGTCGCAGGACGTGCCTCTCCCATTCCAGGCTGTTGGTGAAGCAGCGGCCACAGAACTCGCAGGGAAGTCGCTTCTCTCCGCCGCTTGGCCCAGAGCTGGTGCTGCTGGGAGACGCGAGGACTTCTGGGAAACGGAGTTGAAACAAATGGTTAAGTTCAGCGCAAAGTGAGCCAGTTAAGAGTTGGTCCACAGAAAAGTTTAGCTACTTTCACCGGCAGCTCGGTCACAACCGGTTGCTGCCGTTTCTACCTCTTTGTATCTGATGGAAATAGCTGCTCCTTTAAATATTAGCTCATCATTCTAACACTGCTAAAAGTGTTAAATTATTTCTTCTTATGTTCCATAAACATTTCATACAAGAAGTGCCTTTGGTTGATGTGGAGTTTTACCTTGCGGGACAGTGTTTTCCTTCACTACCTCCTTGACTTCTTGTTCCTCCTCCTCCTCTTCTTCTTCTTCTTCATCATCTTCCTCCTCCTCCTGCAGTTCTTCCTCTTCTTGCTCCTCTTCCTCCACCGCCTCATTCTCCCCGTCCTCTCTGATGTTTTCCTCCCTGCCTTTGTCATCCGTCTCCTCCTGGTCATCCACCATGTTCTCGATGATTTCCATTCCGTCGTCGTCATCGTCGTCCACCTCCTCTTCGTCCTCCTCCTCTTCCTCCCCCTGCATGGTGGCCTCTCCGTCCGCCACCATCTCCAGAATTTCACTCTCAGCTTCCTCCTCTGCGCTGCTCTCTTGCTCGTTCAGCATCTCCAGCTGATCCAGGTTGACTCGGCCCATCAGCTCGAAGTTACGGATGACCTGATCAGAAACAAGACGTCAGCATTCTGTTGAGAGCTTTTATTATGCCTTTCATTTGGAGGAGTTTAAAATACTGCAACTCAAGAACTGTGCAAAATTGACACCCCTTTTTTTTCCCACTTTTCTAAAGAAAGTTTTTTTTCTTTCATTTTAATTTGGATCAGGAACATTCGGTGACTTTTATATGCTTATTAAAGCTAGAATAACCAGATCTAAACAAGATTCAGAGCATTAAATATAAAAGCAAAGCAGGTTCAAGTTTAATCAGAAAAACTTGATTGAAAATCAATATTTATGTTCTCTTCTGTGATTTGGGATAACTTTTGCTTTTTAGAAGGCCTGCATTTTTTTTTTACTAAATAGAGCTACAATTATAAGAGTCACAAAATGCAGTTACTCACATATATTTAATTAAACTGATGATTTTTTTAGAACCTCGTGAAACAGATTAAAAGAGGTTATTCTTTCTTTTTGCACTTTGTGAAACACCTGCTGAAGAATTAGGTGAATGGTGCTCTGCAACGCTCTCAGCACAAAAAGATCGATCTCTGAATTCTTTAGCTTCACCCTGAAACGGTGCTGCTCTCTTCATCACACTTTTAAAAGAATTTTAATTAGAAATGGAGGCTTTTGAAGGATTTAGATTCCAGAGGAAAACAAAGGCAAAAATAGTTTATCTTCAGCAAGAGATCATTTGTTTTTGCAGCCATCAAAGAAAAGTCTCCTTTCTGAAACATCCCAAGTCCAGCCTTATTTATTTTCTTCTCTGATTTTAACCTAGTTACAAAGGTATCCATTTCTTCTGCTGCTACTAAACTCCCTGGTGTAGTTCACCCAACAAGACTCCGCTCATTGAAAGTCCGCTCATAGTTTCTGTGTACCCATGGAAAATGTAGCTATGCAAAACCGCACATATTGGTCTCCAACTGACCTTGTGCTCAAGGCGAAGGTGCTCCTCTAGCTGGCTGCTGCGGCTGCTGTCATAGTAGCAGAGCTGGCACTGGTAGGGCTTAAGCTCGTCATGCTTCTGCAGATGGAGCTGCAGGGCATGGTCACTTGAGCATGTGAAGGTGCACTTGTGGCAGCGAAGCACAAGGCCCTCTAGGTGACGCGACAGCTTGGAGCGGCTGATCTCCAGAGGAGCCACACGATCTTCTGATGGAGAGGGAAGTGAAAATTAGTTTCATTCTTAACAGACGGGAAGAGGAGGAGGAAGATTTGTGTGAATCTAAATTAGATATGTGTGCAGTGCTGCACATTTTGTGGGCTGTTGTGAGGAAAAGCAAACAGAGCACTGTGGGACTTCCTGTAGTCGTTGACGTCACTGTGAGGTTGCCAGGGAACCAGTGACAGACCCCAGGGGAAGAAAAAAAAAAGTAAAGAAGCAGCAGTTTTCCAGTCTGTGGAACTAAAATGTTAACGTTTACTTACGTTTGACTTTATCTACACTAGGTCGAGGCTTACATTAGATGCATTACTGAAAATCTTCTCCATCCACCATAAAAATGTCAAGTAGAAATAAAACTTTTATAAACAACGAACACAGAAGATTCATAAAGGGTAAGTTGATGGAAAGTCTGTTTCTTTGGTTTGGATTTTATTAGTGTGTTTAAAGAATTAGCAGGTTCTGTAAACATGACCCGACCAAGAACCTTGTTTTAAGACGTTAATTGACTTAAAACGAGAAAAATTAAGGCAAACTGACCCAAACTAAGGGAAACTTGACTAAACTAAGACAAAAAAATTAAAATAAAATAAAGTAAGCTAAACTAAATTTCTTTAAACCTAAACTAAGCCTTAAGCTCAGCTTCATTCGTTGAACAGAGTAGATAAAACTGAATTTCAAATTGAATCGTAGAATTAAACCCTTATATAAAAATACATTGCATGTCAAACATAAATAATAAGAATCTAGAAATTAGAACAGGATGTCAAATAAGTCAAACTGTAAAAAAAAATTCTTAGATTAATTCTTTACTCGATGTGTATGTTGGAACCTTGGAACAACAGGAGAGTTTTCACTGATAAATAAACAAACGGCAAAAATCTCGAACCGCTCCAGTAAAACTCATACTTCCCATGACCAGTAATACGTACCTCTGTGCAGAACAATGTGGTCAATCATGTTGCTCTTGTGTTTGGTGTGGTAGAGGCAGAGAGGGCAATGCAGTTCCTTAGGTAAATCCCCGCTTCCGCTGTTGTTGTGACCAGCCTCGACATGCAGTGAAAAGTTATCCCTGAAAAACATTTACGGACGGATTTTGCACCCTTAGTAACATTTCAAAATAAAAACGGGAGCGCTTCGATAAGAAGGTCGGGAGCTTTCTCTCACTTGCAGCAGGTGAAGAAGGAGCAGTCTTTGCACTTGAAGAGCTTCTTGCCGCCGTGGCGGTCCCTGTAGTGCCGCCGCAGACTCTGCATGTACCCGGAGCTGAACTCGCAGAACTCGCACGTGAGCAAGCCGCACGGCGTGGAGCTGCCGGGTTGGAAGTTGGAAGACATCTGACTCCGGGAAGCCAGCTTGTAGCGAGTGAGCTCCTCGCAAACATCAGCTGGCTCCAGGTCCGACGGATCTGAGAAAGAGGCAGGAGAAAGAGAGAGAATATTACAATCTTAAAAATTGAGTCATTTCATCTCAGGAAATTACAGCTGTTAATTGCAAACCACACAACAGACATGTCAAAAATGAAGGACTGTGTGAAAGCTTATAAAGCAACATTCCAAGCTTTGGATAGTTCGTGTAACAATGCCCAATGAATCCCTTTAAAACAGAAACAGTATGGCAAGCCTACCGAAACTGGCAGAATGGGCAAGAAAAGCAATCAGAAAAGCAGCCTGTGGTAACTCTATGGGAGCTGCAGAGAGTCACAGCTCAGGTGGGAGAATCTCTGAACGGAACAACTTCTATCCAGTTACTTTAAATGCTGGAAGAAAGCCGTTGTTACACTGCAACGTAAAAATGCTGCAGCTAAAAGCAACACCGTATGTCAACCTGAAAATAGCTTCTTGGTGGAAAAATTGTGAATATTGTGAAGATGGTCAAAGATGATGAGAGAAGGGATGGAGCTAAACAAAAAGCAATCCTATAAGAAATTCTATTAAAAGTCACCTAAAGACACGAGAGTGGGCAGAGGTTCACGTTTCAGCAGGACAACAATCTAATCGCACATCCAGAGATAAAATGGAAAGGCTCTGCTCAAAGCATAATCATGTTTTATGATGGCCAGGTCAGAGTCCAGACCTTTACAACAAAGACCTGATAATGGCTGTTCACAGCCCTCTCCATCATTCTAGCTGAATAAAAAAAAATAAATTCTAATTGATTTATGTGCAAAAATAAAATTAAAGTTAAATTAAAGTAGCTGGAAACATAGCCCGACAGAGTTGCAACTGTGATTACAACAAAATGTCAGTTTGGAATAAATGGGACTGAACATCCTACTTTTCAGCCTTTCTTGTAAAAACAAAACAAACAAACAAAAATAAAGGAAAAAAAAAACTAAATTAAAACAGCCAGTAGTTTTTTTTTTGTTTCCATTTCATAATTCTGCACCGTTTAAAAATACTTCTAAATTTCCTCGGCTGTGTAATAACTGACCAAATAAATACAAACCTTCCTTCACTTCTGGTTTTATAATTGAACAATAATTTATTAGAACGGTACAAGATGTTTAGCTCTTTCTGGAACTGGCCAACATAAAAACACAACTTCACTCGAACTGAAATACTGCATTTTATATTGACAATCCATTTAAATATCCATTTAAATTCATATTTCCCTCATCTCCAGACTACAAAAAATACATTTTCTCCTATGTATGATCAACCTGTAGCTTTCAGGATGATAACACATATTTACATATTTTCTGCTTATTGACGATGCTACAGGTATCCGAGCTCATCACACCTTTGAAACTTATTCATGAGGAACTTAAGCGGACCTCTGCATTATGAAGACAAAACAAGATCTGCTGACGTGTAGCAGACTTGAGGTTGTTGAGTCACTCTAATAAAATATGAACATAAATCAAATAACATCTGTTTGGCCCACAAACAAAAAGAAACTTCAAGTCAGAAACTACAAGTCACAGAAGTCACATTTTGTGTAGCTTAAGCTTCAAACGTGCATCCGCAAGACTGTTCACATCACTGGCTCATTTGTTTAATTCATACACGTCTTGCATAAAACAAAGTAATCCACCCACTGCTACAGCACTGAATTGATTTGCTGTGTCAAACTGCGCAATTTCACTATCGTATATATAAGAGAGTAAGCATGAGCGTCTTCAGTCATCTTCATCCTCCTTTCCCCCCTCCCAAGGGTCTATGATATCAGTGATTGGGCTCATGCTTTCGTCCTACTTTGAGCCTCCAACACATCAATAAATAAGCGGAAGGCACACTAATAGATCATGTACCCATGCAGGAAAAGCCGAATTCAGCACTCAAAGTGAGAAGAGCTACAAAAGGAAAGCTTGCACTTTTTACATTTTATTTTTTGTCTAAGATCCGATTTTAGACATTTGCAGAAGAGGTAGAGAAGTTCAGATGTACCACAATTGATTAATGTTTTATTATCCTCTCTGCACTGAAAAAATAATTTAAAAAAAAGACGAAAAGCAGAAACAAAACAAATTCAGTGGTGATTTGAATGAAATGGAGCCGGCGCTCCTGTTTCCGCTGTTGAAGAAGGAGAACCATGCAGTTGTTGACGGTCTTGATCAAAATCACAACCACATTGTCAGCTTAAATATTTTCAGGTTCGAGTGTCAGTTCGATTACCGACAGATTTTGCTTCTAAAAGCAGAGGCAATTGACCAGGCGATCTTCACAAGGAAGAACAAAAAAAGAAATAAAGACTTGCTTGGTCTGAATTTCAGATATTCAGCGGAAGGTGGCTGGTTTGACGCAGCATGGAGACATTCAATATGTCAGCTCTGCTCTCTCTCAATGCTTCATTTGTCCTGGTAGTGCACAGCTGACAGCAGTGGATGGTGCACTGAGGAATGCTGCACCGCTCCGGCTCCAGGGAAGATTCCACAGCTCCAGCAGCAAGGTGACAGCTGCTGCCAAGAAAAGCCTGCAAGCGACGACGCGGCTGGAAAAAAAAAAAAAAAAAAAAAAAAAAAAACCACGGCAACACCTAAAAAACACAGCAGCGTGTCAAGCTGCAGCCAGAGCGCCGCTTCGACTAAACATATTCGGCAAAGAAAAGGCGTCAAAGACGAAACTGAGGGGAGACCTGGAAGGCAAGAATCCAAAGCAGATTTTGTCTTTGTAAGTGCATCAAGATGTCTGACATAAAAAAGGGAATGAAAATAGTTGATGTGAAACTTGTTAGCTTGACTTGGAGGGGGGGGGGATAAAAAAAAAAAATCTTCCAACTAATGCTATAGAATGTGAGAAAGTACACAGGGCAACTTTTACTTTCATCTCCATCCGGCCCGTTTTGTAATCTGCATCCAAGACATCAGCGTGTAAACCTTCAAAAACTTCTCAATTTCTCCGCCTGATACTATCGAGTAGTCTCCCATCTATTGAAAAACTTATTGAAGATGACGTTATACCATCTGTGGTCAGATGAGAATGGTCAGTGTGCGCAGCCTGTCGGGGGAGCCTGATAGCAGCGTGCGCAGCCTGGGTGGCAGCTCGGAGTTTCGGGAGGGTCAGAACCTCGCCGTGGTCCGTCAGAGAATGCTCCTTCAGCTGGCTGATGGTCATAGAGGAGAATGGGCAGGACAAGCACTTGTATGTGTACTGCTCACCTGGAAGGAAATGAACAAATGTTAAAATATATATATATATATATATTGTTATCCATTATTAGAGAAACAGTTAGTTTTTTTTTTTTTTTTTTGCAGAAACAAAGCCATCTGTATTATTTTGTAACAGGCAAGATAACCTGGAATCATTAGGGCTCCCCTTTGTATTCGTGGTATCTAGTAAAAATATTCGTACTCCTGGAACATTTGTGACGTTATGACCACAAACTACACTGTATATTTTTTTGGACCAACACAAAATAGCACATAATTGTGAATTGGTTTTCAAATGATACTGGCAAACAAGAATGTGAAACATGAAACACAAACGGCAGTGGGCTGTAAAACTACATCTAAAGCTTTGGACAGTTCAAACACCAATATTCAATCCAGTTAGAGGCTGTCAAAAATGGTTCTCGACCCCATGGCTTTAATAAAATAGCTTCAGATCAATGTGTTAGCATTGCCTAATCAAAGTTCAGATCTTTATTTGTCAAGAATGTTAAATATTTTTTTATGGCATTCCTTCCACTTCACATTTATACATCGCTTTGTGTTGGTGTATCACATAAAATCCCAATAACATACGTTAATGTTCGAGGTCATAACAAGAACAAAATGTATAAAAAAGAAAAGTTTTAAGTTTTAAGGGGCATGGCAACTTTTCAAATGGCACAGAAGAAAATACAGACTTTTGGAAACGAAGTGGAAGGAATTTGGGTGTGGTTGAAAAATTCTCCACTGAACTAAAAGTCTGACCAGGTATTTAGCGTTTGATTTCCATCGAGATAAATTAAAAAGGCTTCTGGTAGAGCACTTGAGAAACTATAAATTTTTTTATTTATTTGTGTTAATTATAGAGATCTCACTGAAACGATTCACAGTAGTAAACTGCTGGTAAAACTGGTGGCCGAGCCATTTCAAAAAGCCTTGATCTTATCAGTCGGTGTTGCCGACATCGTCACCGTGACGCCGCCACAGATTCAAGTTTCCTCATTTCTGTTGCATGTGCTCAAAAAGCAAGGTAGCAAATCTGATCTGACTGCAATGTGGCTTCACAAGAAGTGGTTAGGCTGGAAAATCACTGCCTTACTGAGCTTTATCTAGGGAGAACATCACATTTTGAACATTTCAAGTTCCTGGTCGAACAGCAGAAGACATCAGCGAACTTTTATCCTCAGCTGAAGATAAGCAACTTTGCGTTTCAGCAGAAACGGATCTTAAGCTGTGCTCTGTATAGTAATGAATTTGTTGCTGTTTTAGTCCTTCTGCTTTCTGCTGTAACGTGTGACTCAATGCAACTGTGTGTGCAGGTGTGTGTTTACCTGTGTGGGCCTTATGCAGGTGGCTCTTCAAGCGACTCGCGTAGGCAGACTTAAAGGGGCAGAACTTGCACTTGAACGGCTTGTGGTGACCATGGTGAGACTGCACATGTCTGTCCAGGCTGCCGTGATGCAAAACATGAAAAAAATAATAAAATAAATAAAATAAATAAAGGAGGAATGTTTGGATTAGAACAGGAGAAAGGAGAAAAGGGTAATGATGTTCATCTAACTAACAAGAGCTAAATATTTGCTAATGACTGCATAACATGGAGCCAAGAGGGATGAACTCATCTACCCACAATCCCCTTCAGGGAATGAGTGCGTCAGTATCCTGTGGCGATGGTTGGAGCTGTGTTTTTTAACGCCAGTCCCTCTGCGGTGGCACGAGAACGCAGCTTCTTTCTGGGTCGGGGCATGTACAGTGCAGAGGGATTACACCTGGGAGCTCAGAGGAGATGAGGATTCTCCCTTTCCCCCTCTCGCTCTCGCCGTCTCTGCGGCAGATAAAACAAATCGCAGGACCAAAATGTCCCGTCTCTCGCTGTAATGTTTGCCCTTCGCTCTCCTAACAGGCAGGAAATCTCGGAGAAGATTGGAGATTCGGAGGGATTGCGATCAGGTAAACAGAGCGAGGTGTAAAACTGTGCTCGGAACAAAATGAGTTCAACAGCCAGGCGATTGAAACGGCAGATGTTGTCAGAATGGAAGGGTGTTCGAGGAAACGGTTTGAAATGTAGGAAACTGGGGCCTGCATCTCCAACAAACGGTGCATGCAGATTCAGCTAAGTGACTAAGTGAGACCATTCTCCCTGCCTGATGTGAAGTAAAAGAATTAATGCACCTACAGCGCATAATGTCACAAATGATGTAACAACTCAAGAAATTATATATATGTATATATATATATATGTATATATATATATATATATATATATATATATATATATATATATATATATATATATATATATATATATATTGCAAAAAAACAAGATATTCTTTTAGCATTGTCCCACAAACGTAATGCTCAAAATGGATATTTGGACAAATGTGAAACCGGGTTGTGTGCAAAAGAAACGGTTGCTTAGAACGGGTTTTTCTTGACTGACTCTGGTGCTGAAAAAACGAGTTCGATCTGAGCTCCAAACCTCTGCTGAGCCAGGAGAAGCAAATGCTTTCATCAGTAACGGGAGGCAGGCTGGTGGTGACCAATACAAGTGGAGTTAATGAAATGTTTTAACTCCCGAGTTAGTTTTTATTCTTCTTAATTCAAGACAGGACTAACAGAACCGGTACTGTAATGTAGGCCCATCCCACCCACATGTATGAGCTTCTAGTCACTGCTCCCATCTGAATTCATAAATCCTGTGTTTACAAACGCCGTCCTTCAAATTTGCCCGCTGTTAGCTGCTTTTTAACGCAAAAAATACAAAAATGTTCCAGACTCAGATTCCCAGCGTCTTCTGTCCTGTTCAACTTCTTAAAAATAGAATCAAAAATTTCTAATGAATCTCTACACTAGGGAGGTTTTATATATGGATGTAGCAAAAAGCACAAACTCAGACAAGAAGAAAGAAAGTGAAAGAACACAACATGCGTAGAAGGAAGGGAAGACACGAAAGAACAGAATGAAGAATGTAGGACACAAGGAAGGAAAGACGGTGAGGAAAGGAAGGATTGAATAACAAGGATGGAGTTAGGAAAGGATCACATTATGGAAGGAAAGGCAAGAACAAGACAACGATAAGGAAGGGTGGAAGGACAGAAATACACGGTAGGAAAGAAAAGAACGATGAATATGAAAGGAAACTAGTCATGACAGAAAGAAATAAAGAAGGACAGAAAGACTATAGGAAGGATAAGAAATAAATTAAAAAAGGAAGGATGCAAGTGAGGAAGGATGAAAATAGAACAAGCAAGAACAACAGGAAAGGACAGCACGAACAATGCAGGGAAGACAAAGAAAACGAAGAATGTGACGATGGAAGAAGACAAGAAGAAAACGAAAAGGGAATGACACGGGAAAGGATGGGAGACAAGGACAGACAAAGAGAAGGACAGAAGAGAGACAGGAAGTAGGAAAGATGGAAACTGTTCCAATTCTGAAGCAGGAATCTAATTTGATTCATTTTAAAGACTATGTAGGAACAATGTTTTAGTGACCTAATGGTGAAGTTCAGGGATCCATTCAATTTCTTTTCTTCAATTCATTTCTTTTAAACTGAACCTGTAAGAAGGGACCAACCGAGCCACAGAGCCACATGCAGGAATGTATGTAAATGCACGTATTCATATGTAAACCTATATTTGCATCGAAGATGAAGAGGAAAATAACGTCAGGTTTCAGCAGCTTGACTCCTCTTCACTTACTTGTGTCTGAAGGGTGAGACGAAATGGCAGTACTGGCAGCTGTATTTGTCCTCTTTGTTGAACAGAGCCATGGCCGAATGGCTCCTCTCGTGAGACCTCAGCCCCTGCATGGACATGAAGACCCGGTCGCACTGGGAGCACGCGTGGCCCCCGGTTGCCAGCCGGTGATTCAGCTGGGTCCCCGACGTCGTGGCTCTGGCGGCAGCCACGAGGGCGGCCGCCCGTCCCTCCACCTCCGCGTCCGGATCCAGGGTCTCCAGTTCGACGCCGTCAACGTTCTGATCGGCGGAACGAGTTGAAAACGGAGGGGAGAACGATGAGGTTTCGGGTCCGTCGGTGCCGTCGACTTCGGCTGCTTCGTCCTCTTCCAGGACGCCGTTGGTTAGAGTGTGTGAGGGCACAGTCAGGGGTACGTCGGCGACTTCCTGCTGCGAAGCAAAGCAAAAGAAAAGAAAAACTGTTCGTTCACTGAGACGGACGCACCAATCAAATTTTAACCCACTGGATTAATTTGTGGTGCTTAAAACTCATTATTACTCAATCAGCATGTCAGTCCATAACTGTTTATTATAACGGATCACTTTGGTTTGGCTAGAAATTAAAGCTGGAACTTTGCATGAATTTTGCTTCTATTTGCACAAACAGACAAGCAAACAAAATCCTTCGGTTTCCCTTTTATTTTCCTCATCTGCTGGAGAAGCAGGCCAGTAACTACGACCATGGAGAGTAGAAAGACAACCACTGCACTCCTTTTCTTTATTGCCAAGAGAAAACTCATTTTGCCTGTGTAAAGGACCTGACCCTGCACTTCAGGCAGCCATAAATAAGAAGCACCAACCACAGAGACAACCAGTTCCTGAATTCACCATTGCTGCCTGCTCTTCATCTACATCAGAAACCCTTCCTGATTTAAAACTCGATTTGAAAAAAACAAAACAAAAAAAAAAAAAAAAAAACATTTGAAAAACATTGCTTTTAACTCTTCCTCTTATATGGTAAGTTTAATCAATAAAGTAAATATGTTAATTTAAAACTTACAATAGTGAAATGCAAATGATCCATGGCTGTGAATTGTTGCTTAAGTAAAAATCTGTGTGGGATGCATGCAGAACACCACGTGTGGTGAAAAACCAACACTGCACAAAATCCCCACGTTGAAACATGGCTGAGGCAGCATCAGGCTGTGGGTATGGTTTTCTTAAATAAATCGAAGTGCCTAAATAAAGGGCTAGTCCTGGAGGAAACCTTGTTTGAAGGTGTGAAGACTAAAGAGTGCCTGGAGGTTTGCCTTTTAAGGAAGACAGCAACCCAACCCTAGAGCTGCAATGAAATGGTTTAGCTCGAAGCCTGTTCATGTGTCACAATGGTACAAAGTTCAGACCTACATTAAGAATATGTGGCAAAAGGTCAAATTGGATCTTCAATGATGCGTTCCATCCAAATTGACTGAGATCTTATAGGGAGGAATGGACAAAGATTTCAGTCTCTGGAGACAAAAAGCTGGTGGAGAAATAGCCCAAAGGAATCGCAGCTCTAATCACAGCGAAAGATGGTATTGCTAAATATATACTCGTGGAGTTTGCATACAAATGCACCAAACACTTTGCAGATTTTGATTTGGAAAGCAAAAAAAAAGAAAAAAAAGAAAAGAAAATTATGTACAGTTATTGTCCCACTTTGCTATTATGCACTACTTGCTACCAACCAAAAAAAAAAAAAAAAAAAAAATATATATATAAATATATATATATATATATATATATATATATATATATATATATATATATATATATATATATATATATATATATATATATATATATAGGTGTTGTGATAGTCACAAAAAAACATATAGAGCAAGCCTAAAACTTTTCCTGCTTCATGCTCTGTGCTTGCCTGCCTACCTCCTCCTGGACAAGTAAAAGTAAACACAGGCTAAGTTTGATGGACGAGTCAGGCCTCGGTCCGAGTATGTCGTTGGATCCCCAGGCCCGTTGCCCTCTGTGGTAGTCTCAGTGGATTATTAATGCACAAACTGTTGCCAGTGACTGTCTAAAAAGTTACAGCTCACAGCTCCATCGTCTTGCTTAGGATGGGACAGCACAACTCATTTCAGACTACTGCAATTTTCAGAGGCTGGGAGTTAGAAAATACAACAGAATCACCGGGGACCAGCAGAGTGTGCTTTTACAACACCCTAAAAAAAGATCCGTGGATCATTTTAGCACAGCAGGAATCTTTACATTTGCATGGAGTGTCATTTTGAGGGGAGCTTAATTTTCTTACAGGAACAGTTTGACATCCTATTGTTGATGATTACAACAGCAAGGGGGCAGGAATTAGAGCTTGGTGTACTGAAGGAAATCTAGGACACTGTCTACATACATTTGTTATGATGTTAAAGTTCTTATTAAGCATGAAGAGCCTACGGATTTTTCAGATCCAATTGCAATACTTTTCAGAAGTTTTTAGTCCATTTGATCTCTTAAGATAAAAATAAACTATGTAGGATGGAGGGATGTATCACACACACAAACATGGATGGAAGTACAAACTGTAGAGAGACATGGATGGATGGAAGAGCGCATTATTTTTTCTTCCTACAGAGATTGGAAAATAATTGAAATTCAGAACTTTTCTTAATCATTTAGGAACACTGTAAGTTGAACTTTCCTCTTAGATTTAAAACAAACTCACAAGTTTTCAATTTCAAGTGGTCCCACATCCCTCTTTCATACCTTTTGTCATGTTAAATCAAAAATGTGAAAAATCGTTTTTCTTACAGTATGCAAAATATGAGAGATTGCCGGAGCTGGAGCATCCCTGTTTGATGACACATTTTAAGCCAATCACTTGCTGCAGTGATTAAAATACCAGCCATGCATGCCGGCACGACACTCCGCATACCTCCTGATAACCATAAGTGGATTCTCGCAATTACATAACAATTAAGTCGTTAACACGAGCGTCTCAAGACGCTGAGATGATTAGCTCATGATCTAAAGATACTAGCGTTAAAGTGTGATTGAAAGCATCTTTTACCTTTTGTACATGTATTATTGTTGTGTTAAACATTTGTGTAATTACGTCCTTGGAAAGAATGACTTGCCTACGACTACATCGGTAACACAGAGATATCGAACGGCTTTGCTCACCTTGACACGACCCCGTTTGGCTTCTCCATACTGGACGTGCTTCCTAAGGTGGTTGCAGATGGCTCGGAGGGTCGGGTGGATCTCCACGCAGAAGTTGCACCTGAATCCTATGGGGGTTTTATTTGCAAGGCTTTCCTGATGACAAAAATGAAAAAAAAAAAAAAAAAAAAAGACTGAATCTGGTTTATTCAACCATTTTTATAGAAGCTGTAGAAAAATTATACAGTTAAGATTCCCTAATGACTAAACTATTAATAAACAAAAAATATTTGATAAGTCATGTTCTTTTTAGCTTACATTTTCTCCAGGAAGTTAAAACTTCTAACCGTTCCGATAAGTCTGAAGGTATTTTTAACAACCATTCAATGAAACTAATTAAAATGCATTGTTATGTACAACTACAGAAAGGCAGAAAGCACAAATGGAATGATGCCATTATGTTTTTGAGTAGTTGTGACTATTATGATTAAACAATCTAGGTTTGCATTAACCACTACGATGTTTTCTTTTTTCAACTTGGACCTGAAAATGGAAGAAATCCACTTTGGTCTTTGTCTTCTTGGACTGTCTATACATTTCAGCCTCTGGGACCAGGTAGTCAAGTTTTATATTACATAAAAGTGCTATGAGTATCATCTATGAAATGAAATGAATTGATATCAGACTTGCATAGCACTTTTCAGGACCCTCAAACACGCTTTACAATGAAATCAGTCATTCCCATTCATACACACATTCACACGCTACAACAGATACTAATTGCTCATAAAAGAGACATTCTGAACTGTCCGTCTGAAGCCAAAATAATTCCATGAGAGCTCATTATGCTCACCTTCTCATGTTTATTATCCGGCGGCTCTGTTCCTTTCTGCTTGCCAAGAACCTGCTTCTTCCTCTCCAGTCTCATAACTCTCTTCTCAAACTCCTCATTGTGCTGCAGTAGATGATCGGCCAGATCAGGTAGACCCGTAAACTTCAATTCACAGTGGGAGCATTCGTATAACTCAGACTCCTCATCCTCAGGGGTGGATGACACCAAGAAATCCCTCTTAAGGTCTACGCTGTGATGGTCATTGTAGTGCATAGATAGCAGCTGCCCCGTGCTAAAGAACAACCGGTAGCATTTCAGACACTTGAAAGGAAGCCAGTCATCATCACCGTCCTCCTCCGGCTGTAGCGGGACCTCCAACACCTCTTTGTCCTCTTCTTCCGGCAAGCCTTCCTCAGCCTTCTCAGGCTCTTTAGCGTAAATAACGGTGAAGTAGCGGCCGAGTTTGCTGGAATGCTGCTTCTTGGGGAAGACGCCAGGGTGGCGTTTTATGTAGTGCGAAACAATGCTCTTCCTGCTGAAGGCCTGGAATCCGCAGAGGTTACATCGCCGCCTCTCTACCGCCAAACGCAACTCCTCGCTCATTTCTGAGCATTCCCCATCTGATGGCGGCTGAGCAATCACTTTGGTGGGCTTATCGCTCATCGTCTTGGAGGCAGCCAGGCAATGAGTGTAATAGGCATCGATATCGTGGCGCTTTTGGTAGTGTGCGGCCAGGCCTTTGCGGATAGGGTTTGTGTAAGAGCACAATGCACATTTAAAGACGTTGTTTTTACCCTCTGGTTGAGCGCGCACATTGTTGTGCTTGATGCGGTAGTGGCGGGCAATGCCTTTCCTTGTGGAGCAGAAGTACTTGCAAAGCTGACACTTGAACACAGCGTGTTTCTCTGGCTTATTGATGGGTAACTGAGAGAGGGCAAAGTCCAACTCACTCACCTCCTGGACTTTAGCAGTGCTTGACATATTACTGCTGCTGCATTCAGCAATCGGCTCCGTTTCTCTGAAGGAGGCAAAATTACTCAGAGAGGGTGTGAACATATCTGAGGCTGACTGATTGTGATATTTCTCATAATGGATTTTAAGTTTCTCAAGTGTCCCATGGGTGTATGGACACATCTTGCATCTGTAGGCACCGTAGCCCTGCCTCTGAGTTTTGAACTTGTCGTCTCCTTCGTGCAATTCAGAGATTTGCTCTATATCGTCTGCAAAGTCCTCGGCGGTTACCTTCACCAAGGGGTGCCGTTTCTGATAGTGAGTGAGGACTCCGTGAATGCGGGAGTTTACATACGGACAGTGCCGGCATTTATAAACGGAGCTGGGGTTGATGTCTGCCTCTTGTGCAAAATCTGCAGCTTTTACTTTCATGCCTGGGTGCTTCTTGCCATAGTGAGTGAGGAGGCCATGGAGGCTGTTGTACTCTGACAGACACACAGTACATTGATAAGGATTGTTAGAAATAGAAAGACGTGGGTGGGACTGGGTTTCTTGAGGTGGGGTGGCAATAACTAGTACTCCTTCATCAGACTGGCAATTCAGAAGTCCAGGCTCCTTTGTAACCTGCTGCTGGAAACTTTCAACAGTGCCATCACCTTTGATGATATCCAAAAGCACAGATTCATCCTCTTTGATAGCCCAGGGGTGGACGGCCTGGTAGTGACTTGTAATGTCCCATATAGAGCAAGCCTCAAAGGCACAATCTTTACATTTGTAATGTTTTGTATCCGTATTTCCTTGCTGGGTGGTTTCTGGGCCTGCCCACAGCTTGCTGGCCATGTATGCGTAATCAACATTATGCTCAGGGTGGCGTCTTTGGTAGTGAAGCAAAAGGCCCTGGGGATCTGCATGAGAATAGATGCACCACTCGCAGTGATAACCTGCCTCCAGAATGCCATCTTGGTAAGCCCAATGTAAAATGGTCATGGCTGTTGCTTTGACAGTAGGGTGCTCCTTCTTCAGATGCTTCTTCAGGGCGTAAACGTAGGGGGTTGTATATGGACAGTGTCTGCACTTCAGTGAACGCATAGGCGTCGCATTTTCGTGATCAGCAGAAGCCGAGATCGCAGTGGAGGAAGTACTGCCAGACTGGACCATCTGTGCTCGTTCGCGCTGGCTCCTCACCACTGCAGTGTGACGGCGCACCAGGTCGGCGTTGGCCTTGGTTTCCCTGTGCTTTTTCTGATAGTGGATAAGCACTCCTTTTACAGTCCGGTTACCGTAATCACAGTGCTGGCAAAAGAACAGTTCTTCTTCCCCTTTTTCACCACCACCTAGTTTGGAGTTTTTCGAGCCATCGTGGCCATTATTTTGAAACTGCTTCAAAAACTGCTTGGGAGCAGCAATTTGCAGTTCATCCATTAATTTCATTAGACCAGGAGTGGGAGGACCATGCTTGATGTATTTAGCTGTCACTTTCACTTCCGGGTGTCTTTTTTGGTAATGGACCAGCACACCAACCACAGACTTGTTGCTGTACACGCAGTGTTTACAGTAGTACATTTCTTCATCTGATCCATACACAGATGGAGTTACATTGGATTGTTTAGGAGTGCTGGAGATGGCAGGGCTGAAGGAGGAGTTTGCTAAAGGATGTGACGGATCAACTGACACCACCTTCATTGTTTTTTGTATACGGAAATAAGATGCCTTTTGCTCTGGGTGTTTCTTTTGGTAGTGGACCAACACTGAGTGCATGTTGGCACTGGAAAAGGAGCACACATCACAGTCATAGACAACCACATTGCTGACGGTTTCTTTTAGAGATTCTGTCTCACCACTGGCCTCTGGAGACTTTGGAGCCGTTTTTGGCACAGGGCTTGAGGAGGACCTGGGCACTGAAGAAGAAGAGTTAAAACTTTTGGGGCCAGAGTTTAATATCTCCCGAAGGGTTTGCGATTCACTGGTCTTGTGACTTTGCTCTACAATGTAGCTGGAGAAGATCATGGCATTGTTGATTTTTACGGTGGGGTGCATTCTTTGGTAATGAGGCATCAGGCTCCTGACGTTGGGGCTTGTGTATGAGCAAAAGCGGCACATGTACAAAAGATGCGGTTGGTTAAAATTAAGCACGTTGCTTGCTTCCGGGTGGTGATCCATGTAGTGTTGGTGCAAGTCATTGTAATTCGTGTACTCAATGTAGCACTCTAAACAGCGGAAAACAGCACTCTGGTCTTCAGGATCCAGGATATACTTAAAGCTGAACTTGATGTAAGGGTGCATCCTCTGATAGTGAGTGCTGACACTTCGAGCTGATTTGTTGTGGTATTCACAGTGTTTACAGTAGAAGCGCATGGTTCCAGAATCATCTGAATAGTCCATGTTCTCGTGGATGGTGCCGTCACTGGGATCAGCTGAAATGTTTTCACTGTCATCAGACAGAGTCAGAGATATTGGAATGTTTCTCTGTTTTAACTTGGGGTTGTTTTTTCTTTTCCCTGTTCTGCCTACTTCTTGAGAGACTGAGGATTCTTGATTGAACAGATGCGTGTTGTAAGCAAAGATCGGGTTCCTGTTGTCGTTGGTTTTACTCTCATCACCACTGCCGTTATTTTCCCCGTTGTATTCGTCGTCCATGTCATCCAGGTTAATGATCATGTCCTGCTGGCTTTGGCTTATTTTGCTTTGAAGGTTGCTGGCAATCTCATCAATTCTAGTTCTCTTTTTGACAGAGGACAGATCCAAAGGAAGGTCATTTATGGACTTCCTGGCTCTTTTTCCTGCAACTAATGTTTTCTTGGTGGTGGATCCCAATATGGACGTCTGGGTTTTTTGCAGGAACACTGGAGAAGCTTCCACTTCAGCGTCTGGCTGGTCGCTCGTCTGGGCTTCAAAGACAGTGGAATCGAGGTCATCACAGTAGGAGTGCTTGTGCTGCTGGTGGACTCTCAGACCTTTTAGAGTGGTGGTAGAGAAGCTGCAGAGCGTGCAGCGATGAGAGTTCTGCTGGTCATTAGATGTGCTGGTTGCCTTCTTCCCATTTACTCTGGAGCTTACATTGCCCCCGTTAAGCGGCTCTGTGGCACCGTCGTTCTGAGAGACTGGGCTATCCCCTGTAAGGTCCAATGTCTCTAAATCTGAGGGATTGTGGCTCTGCTTGTGCGTGCCGAGCTTCAAAGGGCTGGTGCAAATAAAGGGGCATTCATCGCATTTGTACACTGTTGTTTTGCCAGAGAGGTGAATGTTTTCGATGTGGCGGGAGATGCTCCGCCTGTGCATCGTAAGGAAGGAGCAGAAGGGGCACTGGAATCGGTTCATGTACCTTCTGAACGGGATCCCTTTAGTTTCCAGTAATTTATTATCGCCATCTGTTAACAGTTGCTTTGCGTCTGCGGAGAGGATTCCCGTATAGCTGGGATCGTCTATATCGCCCACTTCTTCTTCATCGTCGTCATCCTCCAAGCTGCTCCTGGAGTCATCCTCATTGACCAAGTTGGTGTCCACATGTGAGACGCTGTTGGAGACATCAGTGGAGGCGAATCTTTTTGACAAAATAGAAGAACCAGTGCTGTTGGGAGTGACTGCGCTAATCTGTGCGTATTGAATGGATGAGATTTCTGCAACTGACTTTTCCACCATTTGTTCTGGGTTCTCCACTGAAACTTCATTTCCGGTGAAAGTCATATTTGATCTCGTTGGGCTAGAGGAAGAGGCTGGAGAGCTGGGCTTGGGTGAGCTTGCACTTGGTTCTCCTTCTAGATTTTCAGGGCCGGAAACGATCTTCACCTTATCACTGTGTTCCTTTACCACATGGTCAGTCCAGCTGTCCTTCTGGTCAGTCTGGTAGTCACACCATTCGCAGGGAAAAGTTCCCTTGACGAGTTCCGCACCTGTTCCAGATTCCTCCCCAGCCTCTGTGCCCTCCGGCTGAGCTTTGCCGCTACGAGAGGGAACTTTGTTGTGATACATCAGTTGGTGTTTTACGATCCTTGCTTTGCGGGGAGACTTGTATGTGCAATACTGACAGGAATACACTTTTGAATGATCGTTGTGCATTATTACAGTGTAGCTGGCCTGCTTAGCGTTGTCTGAGGAGACTCTTGCATCTGATTTTTCCTCTGTGACATTATGGACCTTTTTGGTGTGATTTCTCAAGAACGACTTTGACCGAAAGTAACGGACGCAGAACTGGCATTGGTAAAAAGGGAGATGGGTTTCAGTAGTTGGTTTCTGTGATGTCTTGTTGGGCCCTTCAGAAGAGTTGGGACCTAAAATAAAATAAAATAAAATAAAATCAAGTATTGAAGATATATTTTAGAATATTTATTATCAGAGTTTTTATTCATATAATTATTTTTTTTCTGCAAGAGAAACACATTTCTTTGTGTACTCATTAAAATGCATCAGCACTTACAAGGCCTCTAAAACAGAGAAAAGAAATGCTTCTTAATCCTAAACAAAATAACGACAGCATCTGATTGTGGTGGGCATACTTATTCCAGCTTTAGGAGGCGTGTAATCTTTGTCATCCTTGTCTTCCTTATCCTCATTTTCCTCCTCTTCCTCTTCATCCTCTCCTCTCAGGGAGTCCGACTCATCTGCATCTGATGGCTGCAGGAAAACAGTGTGCACTTCCTGAATGTGTGTCTTCAAGTCCTCGTATGACTCGGCACGGAAGTCACAGCCATCACACTGCAACCCCTCCATCACTGAAAAGGGGGAGAACTCCCTGGAAAAATCAGGGAAACCTGCAAGACAAAGAGGGAAAATCATTAGTGTATGCTGCTTTGCTACATACATTTAACTAATTTCACTTAATAATTGAAGACAACGGCAAGTTCAACAAGAATTAAATCTACATCACATGGTTTTTCATAAGTAAGGGCTAAGTCTTGATGCTGGATGGCTATAATTAATGCTTCTTGGTTTGAACAATGAATAATCAGGTGCTAGACGCTGACCTGCTTTTACACAGAATAAATGAGATAATTCTAAATGTTCTTAAAAAAAAAAAAAAAAAAAAAAAATATTTTTATAAAAAAAATATTTATAAAAATATATATAATTT
>NW_015112719.1:948831-985301 GCF_001443285.1 Poecilia latipinna
ATATATATATATATATTTTTTTTTAGATGTGAAATTTTTTTAAAAGCAGTTTAAGAACGGTTTTCTTGCTAAAACGTTATATTTGACTTTTCACAACATAAGCCAATAGAAGCAAGTATCAAAAAATAATGAAGTATCTTGAAATCTCTGAAATGTTTAGATGCATCAGTAAACTCTAGTAGTCTAACAGGAGTTTGTAGAGGGGACGATTCAGCAGATGCTGCAGGTTAAATTTTTTTTTCAGCGTAGCATTATTCCAAGAACAATGCAGGGACTGAGGAGGGATTATGGGTTGATTTGTCCCATTTTTTTTTTTCTTTTTTTACCTTGGGATAAGCAACAGCTGGAGAGCAGCTCCAGAGCTCAGTATTTAGAGCAGAATATTCCATCTGATTGCATTAACTGCTCTGAAGATTGAATGAATCAACTAAGAAATGAAGTCTTTACATTTTTGGGGTTAAGGGGATCTGTTATTCCGACATGTATTGGAAAAATGGAAGCTAGCGGTTTTACGTTCTTGCGACATTTTATGGGTTGATCGACAATCTGGCAAAAGAAGAGAGCCAGACTGTAATCCAGGTGAAAAATATTTCCTTTGTTTGTATTTTAGCCAGGGCATCACATTGTAGAGAGGCAGAATGTGACCAGACACCTCTGGGTTGGGTTGTTTAAAATCCACAGCTGCATGCTTGGTGATGAGCTGTACAGTATGTGGTGGAGAGGTTTCCCTGTTAGCAGTGGCTTAAGAGGCAAATGTTATGTTGAACCTTGCAGTACAGTTGCAATTTAACACTAAAACAAGAAATATGTCTAAGGGTAGATCCCTGACAATTCTGCAAGATAACCTCTTCTGGGGAGAAAAGGGGGTTAGTTAAGCATCATTTTGTGGATTGTCTTAATTTTTACTAAAATCTAATACTTTTTTTATTCAATAAACTTAAATAAAATGTATTATTAAATTGGTCTGCATTGACCGACAAAAATAAAGAGGGACTGACTGTTTCAACACATTAATCAACTTAAACTGCAAAATTTGAAACTGATCAAGAGACACTAGCCAAGGGCAAAATGTTCTCACACGAAACTATCACAAAATTACAAAACTTGACAGCTCTGCCACTTCCTTTAGAACATACGAAGATGGCAGTGAACCTGCATAGATCTATAACAGACACATCATGCCATTTTTAGAACTAAAACTCTCGCAGGATACAAACAACCACCACTTATGCCATTTCTATAGGTCAGGATGTAGCGTTTATAGCCTCGGCCAACAGTGTCTACCTTCTGATGTTCTAAAAGCGGAGGATGCCCTACTTTGACTCAAGAAACCCAAACCTAGAAGAAACTTTAAAAGAAGCACAAAAAGTAGCACAACAGAGTGAACACATGAAAAGCTGTATACAAACACACTGAACACAGTGTGAGAAAGATTCTTGAAACCACTTTCCGTCTCTCTGTTTATACTAAAAATGGGGATGGCAAGTGTATGTTTATTATGGGAAGACATTTTAATTTAGCATATTTTGCTATGCAAGTCTGTATTCTTCAAAGTTTAAAAAAAAAAGCATATGCATGCTTCAAACTAAAACATTTTCAAAGATTTAAAAAGCCATGTTTCTAAGAATTGTCTCCATGCAGCAAGAGCACATTTGATCATTCCATTAGTCAAAGACCAAACTCTTTGCATGCATTCAAAGAAGATTAAGTGCTCAAAATGTGAATGTCACTCTTTGGTCATTTATTGCTGTCAATGACAAGAGTCAACATGGTGATTCATGTACAGAACATGAATTCAGGACTAATTTAAGCCCTGCTGTTTTCTTTGGTCATCACTCCAACACATAGAGCAAACTTTAGATGACCTTTGTGTTGTAATAACTACTTTTTTTTTTTAAAGTACAACTTTAAATTACGGGAGCAGGTAATTTTTTCCAAAAAGGGAAGAGTCCTTTAAGAGTGCAGACAATTTTTAGACATTTTGTTGACAGTTTCTTAAGGATTACTTGGATCTACTGAGATTGCCGAGCATGAAGATTAGCATGTATACCACAAATCTCCTTAAGAAAATCCAACACTTTTCTTCCTCTAATTATTATTTTTGTTTATTTTTATACAAGTCACATTAGTTAAAAACTCCTTCACCACAAAAATGTTCGACATTGACTAGTGTCTTTCAAACTGAGTAAATTGTATTGTTTGATGGCGAGTTTAAGGCTTTCATACCTGGCAATTTGTTGAGATAAAATAAAATATCTGAAGAGGTGGGTGTGTGAAAAAGTCTATCTCTGCAATATGTGATCTAATTAAAAAAAACAACCAACTCTGCAGTGGAGAACAAAGTCTGCCTAATTGCATCAAGCTGCCAAAAATACTTTTATGAAAAAGAATCTACAAGAGGAACAAGTATGTGGTTCTTGCTGAGAGATTGACAGGATCACAAAAATGCTAACCTCTAGTCACCTCCACTGGAATTGGCAACACTGTTAAAGATAATGCAAAAACCCGTAAAAAATTCCCTATTCCTTTGAGTATGAATGTGACCCGAATTGAAGGCACATGGCTCAGTTGCTCTTCAAAATGGGAAAGACAATAGAACTGGCAATTAAAGTAAGGTGAACGGTCACTGTTCAAGAACTTCGGTAAATAGTGGCAACAATTTATTTAAATCTTTTGTACAGATCCTAAACAGAGGTGTAACTATTAGTGAATGGCGCTATAACTGAGACAGTAAAAAACGGGGGTGAGTAATTATAAGAAGGGTTCAGCTGCCAATGTAGGGATTTTATTGCTTCTGGAGAAGAGTATAAACAACTCTTGACGTACCAATACTGTTAAAATTTAAATAGAGGATTTCTCTTTAAAAAAAAAAAATATATATATATATATATATATATATATATATACATACACACGTTTACCAGCTACATTGTCTTATTATTTGGAAGATGTCTGGAATTTCCTCTCAAAAACAAAGTTGTTGGTTGAAAAGCAAGTCTCAATCTGCCCTGAGCTACTTTGGGCTTCGTTGCACAATGATCTAGAGCGGAACATTATTAGTTGTAGTTAATTTGCAAAAGAGAAATGTTTAATCTGATCTAACCAGAGAAACTAATCCTCCCATTCTACCTCCCAAACCCTGAAGACCGGCCAGTGGAGAACTGCAAGTGAACCAGCCCAACTGCCTGCATGTCCCTGAGCAACCAGTGGATCCATTGTTGTCCAGGGGTCAGGTTACAGCCTCATCACATGTCCACACCCCACTCCTGGCAGTTTGCTCCTGTTCTGAACAAAGTTGGCTCCCAACACAAGGTTCCTTGACATGGATATCAAGAGAAGCCTTTCAGGAAGGAGGAGAGAAGAATACAGCCATGAAGTGGGGAAGAAAGCCCTCCTTCTCAACCCACCATCTGCCTTACAGTTGGCTGTGTCTTTTCAGCCAGTAAGTCTCTGCGCCACACCGAGCTAATGGGAGATTGCGCAACTCCTTTCATCTAGTCAGCTGGGGCCCCAGCAGACTGCGCCTGAGCTGCTCAGATCCTCCTCTGAGCTGAGCTTCAAGGGCAGCCATTTTAGGAGCAGGCTATGTGTGCTTAGGTGTTCACAACATGGACCCGCAGATCTGATCCTCTTCCTGAAAGGCAGGCAGCCTGTCACTGGAGAGCTGCTGACAGAAATCTATCTGCCAGATGTACGGCGGTGTACCCGAGCCGTCTGCCCACACAGCTCAGCAGAAAACATCTCCCACTCTCGCCAGGCTTGCTCTGCTTTAGTCCTTTCATTTCTTGGGAACATTATCTCACACATCAGGAGATTTTCGAAGAAATGCTTGATTTCCCTTCTCCGAGGGAAGGGAAGAATAGGTCAGAGCAGGCAGCATGCACCAAGAAAAGGAAAAAAAAAAACATAAATGGAGAGAGCTGCTGCTTTTTGTAGAAGCTGCCAACTAGCCTCCACGAGGGGGTCTAGAAATGTGAGGCATGTCTGAACTTTTTCTGCAAACCCGAGGAGAAGTAGGAGCAAAAAAAAAACAAAAAAGAAGGGGGAGAAGATATGGAGGAAAAGCAGGGAGGGAGCATGACGGAGCCACCTGGTAGACCTTCACAAGACAAAGCCAGTGGACTGGGCTCCCCAGATTCCAAAGTCTACTGACGTTTGTTAATCACCAACCGGTCTCTCTGCATCAGCAAGCTCTGCCAGCAGTCACACCCTCTACTCAAACTGGCTGACAGCAGCTGCTCGGTCTGAAAGAGGGCCTTTGAATAAGCCAGCATTAAGCTGATTAGTAGTACAGAGGTTTTGTCCTTAACTGTGGGTTAGAGCTACCACCTCATACCCTCCTGGGAGAGAGGAGCCCACAGACACGTTACATTATTATACGTCGGGGCATTCTGGCTGCAGATGAATCATCTGGCAAACAAGACAGGATGTGCGTCTTGTCAACCTGTGCTGCCTCAATAATTAATGACCAGCTGATTGAAAATGACAGCCTGGGTTTAAAAAAAAAAAAAAAAAAAAAACACCAGCTAAACCAGCAGATAGCAAGAATCAATTTCTGCAGAGATGAGATGACAACATCAGTGAGGAATCAATACTTTTTTAGTTCAAAGGAAGTTATTAAAGAAACTAAGCGAAAGAAGAAGATGGCCACACAACACTTCAAATTCAGATGGCGTTAGTTTATTCCGCGTTCAGATTTACCCAGAAGACCTCGGAGAAAGCTCCCATTGTGTCTGTAGAGGAGCAAGTTGGCTTTGTGCACAAAGAGGAGAAACTGGAGAGCAAAACTGCTGCACTGATCACGATGGCTAAAAGGAGGGCTCACCGAAGCAGATCTGATGCAGTGCTTATTCTGCACACACCACGAGCAGGTAGGATAATGACTTAAAGGACTAAAGCATAAAATTACCAAAGCTTTGAAACATGACCTCCATACTTTCAACGAAAAGCAGCCTCAAGCAGAAAAACCTGGGAGATCATCGTCCAGCATTTCTGAACAGATACATATGAGCTTCCTGAAACAAAGACGAGAGTCGAGTCAAATCGTCTACTTCAAATTGATGTTTTAAAACTGAGGAAATTTGGGCTTTAACTGACCAAGTATCAGTGAAACATTGTCAAACTTCTGTTTACAATGCATTCCTACTCCTTGGCCCTCACCATTCAACAACACAACCACAAACTTAAATATAACTTAATGAGATTTTATCTGACAGACAAACACAAGGTCAAAAAGTCTTTGGGGGCATGTCTCAACCAGCTTTTCCAAACTAGAGACTGACATTTTGTTCATTTGTCCCAGAATATCTAAGAGCGTTCATTTTCTATTCTTTCTACAAACTCTCAGTTGGATTTAGGTGTACTTTGACTGGGCACTTCTAGCACATAAACATGGTGAATCTCAACCACCCACACTCTTAAATCTTTTGCAGGCCAACATGTTTTCCTCCAGGACTGCCTTGTTTTTAAATCCATTCATTTTCTTAACAGCTTAGCCTTGTTTCTGCTAAAGAAAACGATCCCCACAACATGATGCTTCCATCACCAAGCTTCACTGCGTGGATGATGCGTTCAGACTGAAATGAAGTGTTAACTTGTAAACCTTCCACTCCTCGTCTCTTGATGGACTCTTTGATCCTAATGCGATCTCTAACACACTCCTTGTCAGTTTGGGTTGTTGGCTAATTATTTTTAGGTTAGCACAGCACAATGTACTCTACTTTTTTTTTTTTTCCAGAGAGGAGTGTTCCTCCTATTAATGTGTCAACAACTTTAGTCCTTGGCCTTCTCGATGCTGTTTGTTCACCGATGTTCACTAACAAACCTCTGAAGCCTTCAGAGAACAGCTGGATGCATGCGGATTAAACTACACATCGATGGAGTCATTTCTAATTAGGATATTCTGAAGGAAGCTATATTTTATTAGAGGGGTTCAGACCAAGAGGGGAGGCTAAACATGTTGAAGGTGTATGAATAGAATTTTGATCATTATTTAATATTTACTGGCCAATAATCAAGCAAAGCTAATACCCACCAGTAATATATGCTGAACATCACTCAGACTATCAGTCTAATAGGACATCCTGGCATCAGCTTCTGACAAAGGTGCACCTCAAAAAAAATAAAAAAAAAATCAAACAACAGACCGCATGATCCGACTCTGATGAAAAGTGTGAGATTTTGCAGGTGAGGGTTTGAAGCTCTCCGCTGTGATTATTTTATCATAAATGCATCGCAGCCACCAGAGACGAGGAGTCTGTCGTACAACCCTACAAGACAAACAGGTTCACGACCGTCAGCTCCTGCGTGTTGGCACACCGACTCTCTGTGTAAATAACAACTATTCAGCTCCTGAGATAGGGAGGTTTGCACAGCCGTGCCAAAGACGGTGGTCCTATGTTTTCACAGTAACCCCTGCCACAGCATTCCCGCCAGCCCCTCATAGTAATCACCTTACTCGTAGATAAACCATCACATTTTGTTCCAAAACATGTCAGGTTAAGGTACTCGGAGCATATGATATGGAGAGCAAGGTTCACAGTGATCTTAGAAATATTTATGCATGAATGAAATTTAAAAAGATGGCAGAAGTTGGAATATCATGACATAATATTAGCATATGAATGCAAATTTGGTAGAGAACAAAAGTCCAGGTGGGTGTGAATACACCTTTAAGAGAAGGTGCCTTACATCTAAGGGCACTTTTACCTGCTGAAATGTGACAAAGAACTACTGCGGATCAAAATTACTAGAGATTATTCCGTGCTGCTCATGAAAATGTAAAACTACGCTGTAGAGAAATGCCATGTCTCTTAAAGATATGTCAAGATGAACACTAACAGAGCAAACACGTTTGATTTTCACAAAATTAAACCTGTTAATTGAGAGCACACCTCAACTCCTAATTTGCACCTATTGTTTCAACAACATCACTTCCAGGTCCAAGATGATTTCGGGCCAATCTGCACATAGTCCCCGACTTTAAATGTCAGAAAATCAGGAGGGGTTCTTCAGAAGCTTGTGTTTTTTTTTAGAAGTAATTCATGATGGATTTGGAGCCATTTCTGATCCTTCTGTCTTGACTCTTTAAAGTTTTACTGTCTTGACTAACAGTATCCAGGTCGCACAGATATTTATCAGACTCTACCCTATGACTTATGTTTGTTGCACTTGAACAATGAATACTTTTGAAGACTTTTTAAACTGCATCTCTTTTTGAGAAGCACATTCGAAACTTTGTCAACCTAAGTTAAAAATTTATAGATTATCAAACGCTGAGTTGCACAGAAGAAGCTGCTGTTTTGATGAGCTTGTATGCAAGACTTTTTTTCTTCTGACTCATCCGTGAAAACCACGCGTCTGCTAGAGGTTGAACACAGTGAAAAAATTAAGAACATAGCAAGAATCGGCTAACGCTACCGGCAAGCTTCTCATGCCTTGATTTTTAAAGTCACATTTGACCTCCTTGATATAGTGATGCTTCAAAACCGCTAAAATTTTCCACCATACAATTCTTGAACTAGAAACACTTCAGTGAAACACCAGGCACCTGCTGTGTGCCATCAAGCAGCTGTATGTAGTGACAAAAGGAGGTCAAATTCACGTACAACTTTTCGCATAAAAAATAAACAGGATCATGTAAGGTAGTTATGAGTATCTTTTGGGGGGAATGGGAAAAAAAAACTATGGTTTGGATGCTAAAAGAAAGGCATAACTGATTTAAAATTAAAGTTTTGAAAGACATTTGTAAAAACCTTCAAGAGTTACCATGTCTGTCAATAAAATAAAACTACCAACACATCTTACCAAGCCAAGCATAAAATTAGCTAATATTGCCTTGTTAGCCTTCTGTAACTTTACAAAACGCAGAAGGGCTACTATTAATTTCATATTTACAGATCTTAGAGAATGACGTTAAACTAGAGTATTTTTCTTTAAAAAGGCTGTGTGTTCTTTGCTGGTTTTAGCTCAAATTACATCTTAAAATTGTAATATTACTTAAAGTTTTCCACTTTATTCTTTAAGTCATCAATGGCTCGCAAGGATTTCAAAATCAATCAGTATTGCACTAATAAGGATTTATTTAAAACACAGTTGCTAGCAACACTGACAAGCCCTGCTTTAAAACTACTATAAATAAATATTATGAATAGTATGTCATTGATCTTGCATTTTATGTGGCTACTTTCTCCACTCCACCTGCAAAGATTCCTGTTTCAATTTTAGTAATCTTTTAACTTCCCAATCTGTCATTTTAACTCAAATCTGTTCCTTTTTACTTGGAACATACTTCAAATGTATTTACAGAAAATACGATCCTGCCATTTCTAAAAAAAAAAAAAAAAAGAAAGAAATAATGCTAAATTATAAATTTCGTTTAGTTCTGAATTTCTGACTTTTTGCCTTGTTAAATGTAGAAAGACATCAAGTTGTAGTTTAATTGACAGTCTTGTATAATGATCCTAATAAAACCTGTCACTTGCACAGTATGAAGAACCTTTGCACACTTATTGTATGTGAAGGATCAATTCTTGGTGGTGAAATCAAGCATCTGCTGATGCAAGTGAGGGCCAAGTCAAGCCACAGCAAGAGGTATCTGTTTTGGCACCTTGGCTTTAATCATTCTCTTTCCCAGATACAACTGAGAGACTTTGAAAACAGCATTAAACTGACGTAAGGCCTCAATTTCAAAGTCAAAGTTTGTTTTCAAAGTTTGATTTTCTTCTGTAGGTCATTCTGAACCCGATCATTAGAGGATTTATAGAAATGGAGATTTCTGATCCTGTCTACATGTTAACCTTCTGTATAAAAATATGCTCACTGAATCACACAACCAGTGCTTAATAATGAAGTCTGACAGCTTGAAGTGGATGAGAAACATCATGGTGGATTTGGCGCTTCACTCTGTGAAATATTGTCATTTTGAAACAGTTAAACAAATTAACTTTGCTAAATATACGACATTCTTTAACATTTGGATGTTACATGTTATATAACATTTATTGTATAATATATATGTATATATATATATACATATGTTATACATAAAACATATGGATGTTATTGCATCAAAGGAGTTCAAGATCAGAAGAAGAGCCCAGAACAACACAACATGTTGTTGTTGGGACCATAGTCTTAAAGGTTACCATGAGTAACACCCTACATACACCGTCAAGGATTAAGTGTGAGCAAGGTCCCCCTGCTCAAGCCAGCACATGTCCAGGCCGGTCTGAAGTTTTCAAATGACCATCTGGATGATCCAGAGGAAGCATGGGAGAAGGTCATGAGGACAGACGAGACAAAAATATCTGGCCTCTGGTCATTGTAAACAGAGGTTTCTGAACCAAACACTGCACATTCAAATCTGTATCTAAATTCTATGCGTCAGCAGATCAAAAGTTTCAGAGAGCAGACTAAAAAAAAAAAAGATTTTGAAATGTCAAAAAGGGACTTAAGAGGGAGTAGCCACACTTGTCTTCTTGATTACTTTAAAAAAATCATTTAAAAATGATTGATGTGATTATTTCCGGCAAAGCTGGTGGAAATATTGTTCTGTGTAATAAAGATGGCTTATGAAAGGCACCCACAGTCTGGAACTTAAATACATTTTTGTAAACCCCAGTTGCCATCCATCACACAATTTAGAGAAACATGAATATGCAGGATGGTCCAAATGAGGTAACCTATTCTGCTGGTTAAGGTCATTTGTTAGACAGGTATTGAATCTGTAGCTCCGTCACAGTCATCTCTCCATAATGAGCCGTGGTTTGATCCCACTGCACAACATGAAGCTCAATAGTTCCAAGGAAAAGGCTCCCCGATCATGATGTTGCTTCTCCAAAAGAATATGCCTCTCATGCCAGTAAGTTTAGAAACCATCATGAATGACCACATTACTTATTTTTCATCTGAGAATAAAATGTTTTTCCACCTTTCCAGTTCCCTGATTTGTGCTCACTTGCAAAGTCCAAACAGGCAAATTTGGAACATAGGAAGAAATGTGGCCTTTGAAGATATATATATATAATTTTTTTTGTCATTTAAGTTTTTCTCTTGCAGATGCTGGCTTATGGTTACTGGCCTGAAGTGAAAGTCAGCAAGCGCCTCAATAAGCTCTAGCATCTTCCTGTATCCGCTTAGCTAGAGTAACGTTGCTCAATAAAAGAGCAGACTGGAAAAAAAAATCATAACAAATGTTACAAAGATGATTATTATAATAATTAATATACAATATTACTTTTGCTTTTCTGCTTTACACAAAAGTAATTAGACAACATTGTTATAGTGAGTTCTTATAAATGCTGTGTTATTTGCACTCATGTTTATCATACCATGAGAATCATGGTCAGTCCAAGCCTGGTCAGAACAAATTCTTCTAGTCAGGAACCAGTAAGTGGAAGGATCCATGAACCAAGGTATGACTGGAAACTTAGAGCCAGCAACGACACATTTTGAATTCAAATTAGAACTTACAATCTCGTATTCATCGGTACAAACCCGGCCTACAGCACCGTAGCAAAACCTGCTGCCGACATACTGGTGCCAGATACCACAGGGCACCTTCAGGTCTTGTGGACTTCGCGCCGTGGTGGATCGAAGCTGTTTTGGCAACAACCAAAGGACAGACAGTGTTGTTTGTGTGTGTATATGTGTGTGTGTGTGTGTGTGTGTGTGTGTGTGTGTGCGTGTGTTTTGGGGGAGATCAGACCCGTGTCTTCAAAGTATGTTATGGAGATTGTTTTCTCTCAAACAATCAGGCTGCGCCTGGCTGCTCCGACACCACCCCCACAAACCATTTCTCAGAAGACCCAAACAGCAAGTTATCTTTGTTCATCAACTCGGTTCAATACTTGAAACCACGTAGGATTCAGCCGACAAACATCCACTGGCTGAAAACAGACTTGGTCTGATGAAAAACCAAAACAAGTCAGACAAGGTGACTTCCACAGACGCGGCTTCCTTGAGTTACAGAGTCACCACAGACGTGACCAGAGGGTCAGGACAACTGAGTCACTCCTTCCACATGTGTGGGAAATATCAACACGCTCCTCCTATCGGAGCTCTGACAAGTTGAATAAACATTATGCACTCATAAAAGAATAAGTATTCTCTGTGATTAACATTTAATTACCATCCACAAATAAGTATAATGCGCATACAATATCAAAAAGAGATGATTGTTTGGCTGAAAATACAAACTATTTATTGCTTCCGTTTGGGATATGTGTGGATGTGACTGCGTGTCACAGCAATTACAGCAAACATAAATGCTGCTTTTGGAAATTATTCCCTGTTGTAACACACTTCTTTAGGATACCAGCCACATAAAGATGTGCAAGTTGCATAATTAAATAATTGCAGTAATAATATTTTCAAATGTATTGATTCTTATTGCCGTTTTCGTTGAACAAACAGTGTAGAAAATAGTAAAGCAAACAATTCCAACAATACCGACATTTTTGGGACATTTTAGCCATTAATTGTAATGTATCACATCGACAATAAATGTTATTCTTATCATGACAGGAAGTTTATCACGATAAATGATCAGCAATAAACGGCACGATAAATACATGACACATTTAGTTTGATCACAAAAACAAATTATTGTTTGGCTGTTTTTAAAATATTTCTTCAGACAGTCACTCAAAACTCCTATGAAGTATAAATAACTGCAATTAGATCTTTTAGACACATTTTTGTGTAAAATTCTTGAGAAAAGGGAAATTGTTTGATAGTTGTTTTTCACACTTTTTTTTTTTTTTTTTTTGAGAGATGGAGTAACAGTTACTAGGTGACCAGAAATATGACCGCTGCTGGTCTGCAACAGTCAGCTGTGTAAATAAACAACACTTTGCTGACAGCTCGTCACGTTTACTTTAAAGGTGGCGATGCATCAGCGCTGTGGTCAAAGCAGGTAGCTGCTTGAACACCCAAAACAACAAAATAAAGTTAAATAATTCAACATTGTTAACACTTTACTTGTTTCCACACATTTACAACATAATTAATTTTTTTATGGTGAGCAAACACAGGGAGCTGCAGGCCCTGAGACCACAGCAAAAGGGTAGCCAGGAAGTGTAATTAACATTTGGACTGTCAGCTAACATGCGCCCGTCTGCGCCTAAATTAACTGCTCTGCACACAACAATCAGTCAGCAGAGATTGTAGGCACAGACACACTCATACACACACACACACACACACACACACACACACATTCGCCCTCACAGACTGAGGTTACAGTTAAATTGCACAACTGGGTTTTTGGTGGATTATCTTTACCTGAAGATTTAAAAACAAAAGAAGTGATATTACAGAGCATCAGTCCTGGATGGGGTCTCCAATCTATTAGTAAATAAATACAACAAAAGAGTGTCTGTATAGCAAAAAGATCAGAGAGATACATATCCTTGCATAAATACGATTTGGCGATTAAAGTACTTAGTAGCTACATCAACATTTCTCCTATGATCGAAAGTAGGATTCATGTTTTGAAGTGGTCCAGCCTGAGTCATAACTTGAATGTTAAGAGAATAGGAGATTAGGGTGATGAATAGCATGGCGATAAGAAGGTCTTCTAACTTCAAAAAACTTGGAACTCACCACCCAAAATAAATCCTGAAAATAGTCCTTGAAAATATGCAATAAGCAGTTTAGCTGTCATAAGAAAAGTTGTATTACTGAAAAAAGTCCATTACTGAGAAGGATGTAGATAATTGTTGAAAGGACATTTTTAATAAATTGTACAAAAAAAAAAAAATAAATAAAAAATTCTCCAAAAAATTACCAATCCTTTCACATTGCTTTATATTTTGAGAGACGCTCGTCCCATTCCTTTCAGAAACCTTCCTTTCTGGTTGATTTAAAATCTGCCAGAGTGTGAGTAGTTTTGAGCTGAATTATTTTATACATACATAAATATTCAAATTTCAATCAAAAACCTTTTTTTTTCTTTATTAAGTCTCAATCTGAATATTTAGCATGCGAACAGTTGAGTTCAGAAACAGCAGTTTAAAAACCTTCAGGGGGTTTCTTCAGTATTTAGGTTGATTCAGAAGATTTATATCACTTCATAATCCTGGACTGACTGAATGTTGTTCAGATCCAGATCTGGACAGGCTGGGGGAAGGGACAGGGAAGAGTGCAAGACCATCTGTTGCAGGACTTCTTTTCTTCTTCCTGATGAAGATACGACAACCAATGCGTGGATTTGGAGTTAATATTCTGATGCAGAACTGATTGGGATTCAATAAGCAATTATTTTGTGATGGAGGATAATTCAACAGTTGAAGAAAATGCCTAATGAGTATTCATAAAAACACGTTTATGAAACTGGCTTGTAAAGTCTTGACTTTTTAGGTACTGACAAAATAATTAAATACTTTGCCAAACTATCCTACTTAACACAATATCTATAATCTATATAGATATCCTGTTTGTGAATCCCCGACAAGAATATCTGCCATATTACAACAGCATTACAGCTCTTGTGTGATAAAGACCAGATAGATGGATGCTGACCTCATTCCTCTCTGCCGGAACAGAGCTCTTTCCAAAAAAAAAAAACGATGTGATCACATGGTACGGCTCATTTGCAGAAGTCTGAATACAGAGAGATGAAACATCGATCCCACCTGCCCGATCAATGAGAGGGGGCACGTTTCAGAAGAGATGCGAGGAATCAATAATGCTCACTATGAACATTTTGTCATAACATTCATCAGACGGCTCCCAAATGAAATAAAAATGATAGGAAGGGTATGAAATTTCTAAACACCAAACTTAATTCCGTTAAATGGGGTCATTTTTGATTGGTAAAAAAAAAAAAAAAAGCATATTAGGAAGGATAATTAATAAGTTTAAGCAAAACTTTGTAAAACAGTAAATCGACTACGAATTTGAGGTCCTGACCAGAGCAGACCAACCAGCTCTGGAGAGTCCAAAGTGTCCTTACATCATGGCAGAGACAACAAAATTATCCAAAAATAAAAACCGGCCACCTCGAGCAATAATCTGGAGATAGACACTTCTCTCAAAGCTTATGGCATTCCAGAAAGTAGGTCAACCTCTGCCCAACATAGAGCATTTGACTAGAGACAGTCATCAATTACTTCCACATCAAAAACGCAGGTCCATCATGAAGCAAAACCACACCATTTGTGAAATCAGATCTGGCGCACGCTTCCTCCTATGAGTCAAAAGTGCAGCTCGACTAATGAAATCCATCTTTGCTCAATTCAGAGAACCAACAGATTTTTTTTTCAACTTTCCTCTTTTTTTTTTTTTTTTTTTTTTTTTGATGCAGCAATTAATTTAATAGAACCAGTCGGTTTTTGTTGCTATGAAATTGTTTTGCATTGAGGTGTTACTTTGTTAACTTTGTGGATATGTTTCGGCATAATTAAACAAAGTTAGTCACTTAAAATAGACATGCTATTAACATTTTCCAAAAGAGTCACACAATTACAATTAAAAGAATAGAATAGCTTTCAAATATACCAAGATTGCCTGCGTAGGTTACAAATTAGGACAGAATTGTAAATGTCAATTAAGCTCCATCAATTTGTATTGGAAGCTTTAAAAACTTGTTTGACCCGCCACAAAAAAATGCATAATTTCCACTACTTTATTAAAATACTGCCCAAAACAACCCAAAACTTAAGTCTTAAGCATATTTTAAAAATAGTAAAGTAGCAGGAGGTCAAAGGTCAAGTCGTTTTCCAAAAATCTGACCATCACGCTACTTAGCTAATTTTGAGAATTGGTCAATTCAGGTTGAATTTGAAAATAACGTCATAAATGAAGGCGCTCATAAAATATAACTTATCAAATATAGCACAAAATGCAGCATTCACCATCACTAAAGGGACATCAGCTTGTTCCTTGGTTGGAAAGTTTGTGCTCCCATGCCAAGTCAGTTGATTTTTGGTATTTAAGATGCTGGAAAACAAAACTATTCAGCTGATTTAAAAAGAGGTTCCACTCCTCCCGAGATAAATACACTATGGACTTAAGTTGTTGTTATTATTTGTAGGAACAATTATGTGCTCTTTCAAATATTACAAATTCATCAAATATTACAACAGACAGCTGCATCTGTGGAATCTCAAGCAGCTCCTAAACTCTCACAATCTAGGTGCAGGACATTACCATCAAGCCACAACTTTTTCTTGGCCTTCTCGTTTTGATTCTCTATACAAACGTCAGGAACTTTAATCTCTTCCAACTTAGCAGCTGCGCTCGCCATGTCCCAGTGCTCCACATTTACAAATTAAGATATACCTTGATTTCATCAGGCCACACGTTCTGCTTTCTAGCTTGGGAATTAGCCAGATGCTTGGAGAAATTAACATTAAAATAGACCTCATGGCCAGAAAACCTCTTTTATGTTGTTGCCTTGAGGAAAGATCAGAAGTATGCAGAACACATAAAACTCAAGCTAAGTGCAAGCTGCAGACAGATTCAACCATACAGACCTTCAGTTATTTTTAGCATTGCTGTGGGCCTCTTGGTAGTTTTTTTTTTTTTTTTCCCTTCTTCTTCAAAGCTTCCGCTTAATAGGACCATCCATCATAGAGAGATGACCTCAAGTAGACATGGCCTTCGTTCTGTCATTCTGTTCCTTTGTCACCATGTTTGTGGAATACTTACGGGGCTCTGATTGATTTTTCCAAATTTTTCAAAATGTGTTATTTTGCTCTCTCCTATCCAAGCTCACTTTGTGTATTTATAGTGACATCAAGTTCTTTTGACAAGGTTCTAGTGAATTTTCAGAAGATCTGCTCTACAGACTCCAGTCCGCCTTAGAGGAGCCATAAATACATGTGCAGGGCCTTTCAGACACTGCAGTCCAGCAAGATTTGCTGATCTGTCTCCTGCATGACCTTCACTTGTGTCACATTCAGAGCAAGTAAGAGAGAGAAGCAGCTCATGTTAGCAGGATAGGGGTCACTTACTTAAATATTTCGGCTAGAGACGAGAGAAGTTCTTATCTGCACAGTTTGCAGCTTTATTAACACTTTTAAAAGAACCAGTGCAGACAAAAAATAAATAAAAAAAACTCGCTGTCGGTTCAGTTAATGCATAACAGCCTGAACACATGCCACCTCCGTAATGGAGGACAACTAGCAGAGCCATTTTGATCTTTGAACCTCAAAGCATCCGGCTGACTGAGGGCTCCAAGCCAGTCCTGAGATCAAAAACAGAAGGAAGGTGGAAGGGAGGAGGGAGAAAGCTGTGCCTCAAACATGGATTCCTGGTTGGAGTCATACGGCCATCATCCCAGAAACATCTGGATCATCTATACTGCAGTCAAAGAGTTCTTGCGTTCGGGGCTCCTACACGATTTCCATTTGAAACTTCAATTCCCCCCCCCATGTTTTAGATAATAGTATGTAAGAAAAAAAATATCTTAAAAAGGATTGTATGGTAGTCAAGTTTTATTTGTTTGGCAAATCATGACGACAGCTTAAATTGGCTGCTGATATGGCAGTTTTGTAAAGGGCTGTTTCACTGCTTTTTCGGGGATATCTGAATTGACCGGTTTCACAGTCTGTAACACCTAAGCTAACTCCGTTATCCTACATCCATTAATCTTAAACAAGGATTTAAAAATTGCTACTGGTGGTAGCTTTTTTTGTGTCTGTGTGTGTGTTAATGGGGGCATTTTTACTGAAAGGAAAACATCATCTGGTACTAAATGTCCTCACTGAAAGGAGTTTATGAAATGATTAGAGTCCTTCAAAAGATTAAACCTCTGACAAAACCAAAGCTGTGACAGTCGTAGTCAGTCTAGTGACAAATGTTTCAATTATCAAATTATTCATATTAAATAGGATGGAAGCTTTGCAGTATTGGTCCATAAGCTGCGTCACAGAGACCATTCCCTATTAGCTGCAACCCAAAAAACCAAAGTGATCAATTGTTCAAACACATTGGCCAGTAGGATAAGTCAGTTATTTTACTCACTGACCAGGCTAACAACGATTAGCAGCAGCAGCCAACAGCAATGCATGTCTCTGCATTTTATACTCGAAAAAAAAAAAAAAAGAATAAAGTTGTACTACATGTTAAAAAAAGACTCAGCGAGAAACAAATTACTAGAAATGCAAATAAATTGTTCATTAATGCGGATATTAAAGTCGTAAACACACGGCTGCCATATTAGATTTTTGAGGATGAGGATGGGGGTAGAGGGTGGCCTCCACCTCTCCCATATGGAATTTCTGCTTAATGTGAATTTTTTTTTTTACTTCTCCCTAACTTTAAACTTGGGACATTTTCACCTCTGAACAAAAATAGACTGCACATCTAAACTGCTAAGAGTTTATTCACGTCTATAGTTAGAACGGCAGCATATGGAAGAAGACCAGGTCCTGCAGGTGAGCTATTTAAAGATGTCTTATGTGGTTTAATTAGTGTAACAATAGTGTTTAGCGTAATAAAAGAAACAAAAAAAAAAACAGCACAACTGCCCTACAGATGCTTTACAACACAGTTGCCTTACAACCCACTTTGTTATTGTGGTAGTTTTATTGTTAAAAATAGCAGGTGTTTTGCAAACCAGACCCAGTTTTAAGAACCGCAGGTTCTGTTTAATCCAGGATTTATGTTGTAAAGCTGTGAAATGACTTATTCTTTTAATGACTGTTCCTTCATTTTTAGGCTCTCAGTCAATAAAGTTAAAAGGTTAAAAACCAGATTTGATGATGCAATTTAAAGATAAATGCAACAACATTTTTTAAAGAAATCTTTACCTTTTAGACGTGTTAGTGAATAAAGGATAGAAACCAAAACTTTGTCCCATACTTAATTTCCTTCTCCTGCACCAATTGTGACATTAAAAATGCTAAAAGCACACCATGTATTGAGGTTCACCAGATAAGACACACGTTGTGTGTTGAGCTCTTTATCTGTGGCAGATGGTTACCTGGCATCGCACATGCAGTGAGATCAGTGAACTTGCTCTTTTTTTTCTGTCCTTCAATTACAACACAAGACATTTTCTCTTCCCAATATTTCCAGCTCTCTTTTTCCACATTTCTGTCAAAAGCTGCACTGGGGGAAAGAAGAAAAAAAAAAGAGAGAGAGAGGGAGAAAGAAGCCGGCCATCATGGAACAAGTAACCTTGCTCCAAGGGTAGCCTTTGTGCTCAGCAAAGGGCTCTGAATGTTCTTTCTGAAAAGAGCGACGACTGCAGCACAGAGCACTTGGTGACAATGTTTGGCCTCTTTTTGCTTAGACGATAATGACCGGGCAGACTACGAAGAAGCAGGCATTTAAGGGCCATCTTCTGCGCTGTCTTCAGGTTGTCATGGTGAAGACTATCAAGGAAAATACAGTCAGAACACAATCTTTTACATCTGCTTTCAGATGCGATTCTCAGAGATATTTACGTGACCTTCAGGGCCGACATGTTCAGAAAACATCAAGCTGGAAAATCCCAGACTTAGAGCCTCCCGGGTGTGAAGGTTAGGTAACAAAGACCCTGATGCACCCCTTTATTTTTTTTGGTACGACACCAAAAGTAAAAATAAATAACATAGATTGAACCTTTTCAATTGCACCAAGTGAAAATAGCTCCCAACACAAATCAAGACTAAATGAGGAAGCAAGTCTACTGAGCAGTAACCTGAAAGTCTTCTGCTCAGCCTTCTCTTAGCATAGTCACCTCACTTGGCTGCTCTCGCGTCTCTCCCTCTCGAGGCTGACAGAATTATCTTCTGCATCAGAGCCGAGGCTGGGCCAACGCTCCACACAGAGGACTCCATTTCGCACAGCCAGACCCTGCAGCGGCCGAGGAGACGCAGCCAATCGCGCCGGAGTATTAGTGGCACGGCCGGTCAGCCATTTTGTGCTCCTCAAGGTCTTTGACCGTCCTGCTCGAGCCGAGTGGAGGAGCTGCTTGGCTCTGCTATCCTGTTACACAGATGGAAGTGTTTAGCTTTAAGAGCGCAGACCTGAGCAAGCAGCTTCCCCTCCTGCCGGTTCCTTCTGCAGGCTGTCATGACCGAGACGCAGAAAGCAGAAGTGAGATGTGTGGTTTTGATCTCAGCAAACCATGAGAGAAGCTGAAGACAGCATCCAAAGTCTGGTTAGCTTGCTTCTAAAAAACCTACAGCGATCCTGCCATTGAAAAAAAGCATTAAGATGATGCATGGAAGCTTGTGTAAATAAGATGTTGGCGTTACCAAATAAAATCAGAAAGAGGGGGGAGAGAAAAGAAAAAAGAAAGCATTTATAGTATGAGAGATGGATCTCAGGGCAAAACCTTTGCAACATCATTAAATATTCCAAAAATGATTAAGTGCACAATTTAATTAATAGCTCCAGGCATGATTATTTTTACTATTTTGCAATGGAAGGTAGGCAGATATTTTTAGTTTTCTCAAGAGCTTTCTTAACTTAAGGTTTTTAAAAAAAAATAATTCTGAGAAATTAAAACTTCATACACAAGTAGGCTAAAGGGTAAAAAAAAAAAAAAAAAACCAACAAGCAAGTCCAACCAGACCATATCCACTGTCGGAAGGGAGAGCTGAGTCAGAGCTCCTGAAATTGAAGCTCATCAGCTCGAGCATGGGCTAAACAAACACAACCAAGGAGACAAGGACAGACCTTACAGAGAAACCAGGAAGTGCTTTTCCACAAGGACAATTAGTCCAGGAAACCTTACATTCCTCGCAGCCTTGGAAAGCAGCTTCTCCAAGGAAACGGCTTCCTCACACAAATCAATCTGCTGCCATAAGCCTCTGCGTCGTTTCAGAAATAAACTCCACCGACTGCGTACGAAATGCCACCATGATGCAGCATCTCGCAAAAGTATTAATAACCCCTGAACTACTTGACATTTTTTTCACCCTCAAATTTCGGTGTGTATATTTGAGATACACCACATTTAAGTAAAGCAAAAAGAGTGAAGTGCTAGGAAAATGTGTGCACGTATTCAACCCTTTTAATCTGATCCCCACGAACGAAATCCTCTGCAGCCAATCAGCTTCTGAAGTCTAACTAACTTTTAAACAGAGTCCACCTGTGTGTAACTTCATCTCAGTTTAAATACAGCTGTTCTCTGAAGACCTCAGAGGCTGGATAGAAAACATCAGTGAACAAAAAGCATTATGAAGACTGAAGAACACAGCAGATGGGTTGGTCAGGAATATAGCTGAGAAGTCGTTTAAAAATTATGAGTTAGGATCATCTCACAGAGCGCGGTTTGATCAGTCATCTAAAAATGTTAACAGCATGGCACGACAGCAAAAAACCTACCAAGAGGTGACTGACAATTGGAGAAGAAACGTCAAGACCCCCATTAATAACTCCACAGGAGCTATGGGAGGTCACATCTCAGGAGGGAGAATCCACTGGCAATATTTTGTCCCACCAATCTGCATTTAACCGACCTTGCCTTCATGGAAGAGCAGCAAGAAGAAAGTCATTATTGAAAGAGACCGATGAGAAGTATTCAGATGACTCAGCACTTATCTAGAAGAAGGCGCTCTGGTCAAAGGAAACAACATTTCTATTTCCTTGCCTACTTGCAGACTCCAACTCTAAATGTACTGTACAACTCTCGCTATGAAACACGGTGTTGGAAGCTTCATTGTGTGCGAATGATTTTCTTCAGCAGACACAAGGATGTTCCGATTTGATATGAAGACGGATCAAGGTAAATCTGGATCGACACATGTAAAAATTGAAGCTCTCGATCCAATCTGACAGAGCTTGAGCTGTTTTGCGATAATCAAGGAGTGATCATTTCAGTACCGCGAAAGTCTTGCAGGTATAAGTGTAACAAAAAGGTTTCATGAAGCACTCACCAAGGAGGCTTAGGGCTAAAGTTCAAGGGGTATGAATACTTGTGCAAAGAACCTTTCATTATCTCAAAGGTTCCAAACATTAAGCCCATTTTTTTTTCCAAATACGTCTCTACTGACTTAAAGTAAAAGGCATGTCCAACTCTGCATTTCTTCCCCAGAAACAGATCACCAGGGGAAAAAAAAGAAGCTGCAGGATGCACTGAAAGGTTTCTTGTGAGTTGCACTCAGTGGACAACTGCCAGAAAACACTGCAATGCTGACTTCCTTGTAAGCCTGACATGGCAGTTACTTCAGTTACAGGAGGTGGGTGAGGTTACAAGCTCATCAGGACGGAGCATTTCAGAGTAACCACCCAGAGGACAAGGGAAGCAGTTAAACTCCCCCACAAAAAAAAAAAAAAAAAATTACCAAATAGCTCAAACTAAAAACTCAGAGCAGATTACAATCAGAATGCAGTAAAAGCATTCAAAGTTTATTGAAGATGAGAGGAGGTGAGCTTGTTCTTCTGCTTCTCTAGCTCCACCAAACTGACCTCTTGAGGCAACTCAACAAGTTTGAAGGGAAAGACGAGAGACGCATCAATATTAACTTACCACAGGGACCTCCTTTCCGAGTTTCTAAATATTTAATCGTGGATGGACAGCTCTGTTGTCTCAGAGGCTGAGCCAGTGTGGATCTCTCTCTACAAGACCAGTCCTGTTCCTGCTCAATGAAGGCCTTGTCCAGAGGCACCACACTGCCTAAGGAACGGGCGTCTCCAAAGAAGCCTGAGGGTTTTTTTTTTCCCTCTTTCCTCCCTCCACCACAGGCAGCTTGAGGCTGACAGAGTAGGTTTACTGTGTCCTACTGCAGAAGGACATTAAATCATGATGAATTTGGAAACTGTAGGACTCCTCGTTCATCTCACAAGACACGCCGTCACATCTGCACAGTCATTTCAGATCAGCATTTCCAAAAAAATAAAATAAAATCCACTCCTTAGGTACATACATGTTGAGGAAACAACCTCCCTGAGATACAAACACCTTTTTTTTTTCTTCCAGGAGGGGAAGCTTAGTGAAACTGTGATCTTCAGATGGAAAGCAAAGAGGAGGAACCAGTTCTGCAGCAGTGTAACGTGGCAACTGACAACAGAAACTGGAATGACACCTCTACTTAGCCACTTCCTTGTTCCACCTAAAACCCAGACATGATGGTGCACTTAGGTCTTTTAAGCAGGCCAAAAGTTACACAGCAGAAAGATCACACTGCAAATCATATCGCAGCTTGGACACAGTCTCAAATGAGTTGAGGCTCCACAACAACGCAGGAGACAAAAGAGGAACAAAATTTGCCTGTGCAGTGTTTATCTGGACAGCGCTTTGGTTGGTATAGTGGAACAGCGAGCAGGGCCGGGCCGCATCTCATGTGCCATGTAGCACGTCAAGAAAGCGCTCACTGGAGCATTTCAGTTTGCTTTTGTGCGTCTCTCCTGGCCTCCTTCGTTGCCCCAGGTAGAGAAGAATGGAGGAGTGCATCATGCGGTGTGAGTAAGTGAATGAGTGAGGTCAGGACAACGGGGAGGAGGAGGGGACACGTTGTGTACGTGTGAGAAAGAGAGGAGGAGGTAAAGAGCAGAAAGACAGAAACAGGGGTGACTGATGAGCTTCACGACCACTTCCTTCCAGCATTCAAACCACCTCAGAGGTCTCTGGGGCTGTTTGATCCTCCACTTTACCAGTTAAAAATTATTTTCACTACACCTCACAAACGCAACGGCTTTAGCCATTTTTTGGCCTCTGCTTCGTCACCTCAGTGCTGAATTTTGGTGTGAATTTATATTGAGACAATCGAGCTACTAAAACAGATCGCAGATTTGGACAATCGTTTATAAATGTTAGTTGTGAGTCGCTGTGAAGAGGCACTCAACTCCGTCACTTCAGGTAAATGGCTCCTGCAAGGTCTTTAAGTGATATACAAAAGGTCATGAATTGAATAGGGAGCCCAAAATTGTTGAACTTTTAATTTTTTATTTTTTCATTCATTGCTTTTCCATCAGTTTTATTTTTTAGTTGATAAATGAGCCGCGTTCTTTTGTTGCTCTAGCAAAGGAGTTCGGGTGGCAATATGCTGCGAAAAACACCTGCAAAAAACTACTGAATAGAGACGCAGCAATCTGGTCGCTTTCACATTGGACATCAGAAGGTCAAACCACTTAAAATATGAAAAAAATTCTATTCTAATATTCTTGAGATGCAACAAAACCAAGAGCTTCGGTACAATTTATCTTCTAAATCTTACAGTTCTGACAATTTAAAAGAAAAATAAATTAAAAAGAAATCAAAATCTGCTGTCAGAGTTTTTAAAAAGTTAAGGAGGAAGACTGATGTGTGTCTTTATCTACTTATTAAAGAAGCAATAAAAGCAGGATTGAAAATAAATTCTCTAGATAGCCATAGTTATGCAATTACAATCAATGTGCTCTTATGTTATCCACAACCAGCTCCAGCATAAGAAACATTTATATTTAGAAAATTTGGCTTGTGAAAAGAGATGTTAAAGGCTGGATAAACACATGATCAGAAGCATTTTCTATACAAGATGTATTCTGTACACAGAATTGGTAACACATTGGTGTAGCACTAGCATCACACACCAGAGTTCAGAAACACATATTTCACTTAAAGTTAGTAAGTTATATTTAACTTGCTAAAGTTATAGAACAAATAAAACTTGCAGTATTAATTAAGGGAAGATGATTTTGGGTTAATGTAGGCCTCCAATGCAAATCACAATTATTTATAAAAAAAACTTAACAAGTTAACAAGTTAAGACTTGTTAACTTGTTTTTTTACATTTCATAATTTGATGAAATGTAAAAAAAAAAATTAAAAAGGAAGAAAGTATAAAATATTTGTCTCTAAAAAAAATGAGAGCTTAGGTAGGACTGTAGAAAATTAATCCACTTGAGTTGCATGCAGAGAAAATATAGAAAGAAACAAAACAAAAAGGGTTTGCTCTTAAGGAGGGAGCCGTTAAGGGTTCACCAGGGGACATATTTCTATTTTTTTACCCCCTTACTCTGTATTTATCTTTTATTTCATTGTATGTAAAACACCTCATCGCTAACTTTAATTATGTTGATTACTTATTGTGACCACAATGCCCAATCAGTGTCGTAATCACTAATCACTATCATCATTCCGGTCTCAAGTTTTAAACCAGATCCTTTTAATGCATGATTCAAATCCCGTTTTGGATGAGAGTTCAAAGGTCTTCAAAAGTCTTTTATATAGAGCTTTAAGATTATTGTCCTATTTATTGAAAGAGAACATTTCTATATTTATTCTGAATCTAATATTGTAAGAAGAAAGTTGTTTTGTTTTTTTTGGACGTGCAAAACTATAAAGTCAAGAACATTAAAAGAGTATAATTTTAGCTTAGGGTGTGAATAATGATTTTTTTAAGGAAACTGGGTGAAAAGTGAAAGCAAAGTTTAAATATGAACATTAAGAGGCTTTAATTACAGATTGCCAAATTTAAAATAAAAAGCATCAGTTTATTGGCAGTTATTAGCTTTATGGTCTTTCTGCTTCAGTTTCTGATTATCATATTATTGATTCATCGATTGACATTTAGAACAAAATGGTGCTTCCTCTTCTTAATATGAAATGCGTGGCGAGATGTTCATCTATTATGCTACAAAACCTGACACAGCCAGAAAACAGACTTCAGGAGTCTGAAAGACTCTGCAACCCAAAGGTGGAATCCTATCAATCAACTGCTTGGGGAGAAAAAAAATAAATAAAATAACAGATAAGGAATGTGTTGCAGACTTGTGAAAGTTGAAGCTTGAGCTGGAAGTGCAAACAGAGCACGAGTTATCTGTGTGGACGCTGGAGCTTCCTCCACCAAAAGACCTTAATCACCCCTTGAGCATGCAATCCCCAAGCTCATTTGCAGCAACTTCTAGCAGACTAGATCCGCCGCAGCCAGCCTGTCTTGCCAGACGAATGTGTCTACCATAGCAGATTCTCGCCTGCTCGTCCTCTATCGGCTCCTCCTCGAGAACTTGTCTGCCCTACCGAGGTGGGGAGAGAAGGAGCGTGGCCACCATTTTGATTGCTCTTCCCAGCCCCAGCCTTGTCGCAGCACACCGTGTCAAGCTCACAGGCTTCTTGTCAGCAAGATTTCACACAGTGGCTAGGAAAGCTGCAGAACACACACACACGCACACTCCTTTCAATCTCCAGGCAGGCTGGACACCTTCAGTCTATTATGCACACAAAGTCACCTAAGGCTGAGCAGATAATACAGAGCATGTTCATGCATGACACCTAATCTCTAAATGGCTCAAAAACCACATCAATACGAGTAATTATGTAATGACATGAACATGTGCAGTCCAGATCTCCACTCCCTCGAGTCCGAGCTATCATAAGTTGTAACGATCTGCTTTTATTTTAATGAAAACCACTAAAGAGTGCCGGATGGAGCAGCCTGGAAACGGATCCAAAACAAAGCAAGAATCATCATTAGAATTTCCTACAAGAAACCGCCTGCAACAGCCGTTGCTTCACTCACGCACACGCAGACACACACACACACAACACACACACACACACACATGCACGCACACACACACACAGAGAAACAGAAGAGCGTGCATACGTGCGTGTTGATACCGCTCTGTTGATCATTAACTACCTGCAAGACCAAAAAAAACAAAAAACGGCATTGTTCTGCTTTTAAAATTCTGTCGTATCCCCATGTCCACCTGTAGCTAGAGTCACGGTTCCGAAAATGTTCGGCAAGCAGCGCTGGTGCAGGTTGGGCTGCTCTCAGTGGTATTAAGAAGTAGCTTTGGCTAGAGTAATGTGCTAGATAATTAAAAACAAAAGATTTGGGATATAATGCCAACAGCCAAAAAGATGAGCTGTCCAGGCATATTGATTGTTGCTTCATCAAAACATCATAAAACAAGAGTAGAGGAAGAAATATGAAGACCTCCTTGTACAGACTTAATAGGAACATATTGTAGGTCCATTTAATGCTAAACTATGAACTGGCACCTAGAAATGACAGCAAACTTAACCTAATGTGTTCCAGTTAAATAAGAAAACTGTAGGATATTCAAATTAATATGATCAGTGAAAAAATGAACTACTGTTAGCAATATATGCCTGCAATGTACATGCTTTACACAATAATGACATATTTATCGCAGGAGACTGCATCATATAAGGTGATTGATGTTTAAAATCAACCATTTTGACTGCAGCTACCACTCAGTTTCATATCCAAGGCAGCCATTTTGGATTTTGAGGTCCAACTTTCCAAGCAGAATTTCGACTTCTGGAAATCTTTGTGCTATATTTTTCAAATCCAAAACTTGGAAAAGTTGAATTTTGAGTAAAAATTTGATGCATATTTAAACAGTGTCCTTTGACCAACTGTGCCAAAGCGCACAAATAATACGCAATAATAAAATGTGTGACTGTATTGTGGTACCTGGACAGTTTCCTGCCGTTGCAGTTTTTAGAAAAAGTTTGAGATCCACTGTGTTAGGGAATTTTCTAAATGTTTTTTTGCTGAAGATCTTCCAATGTTATACCAGGCAAGTTTGTTTCCACAGCCTACTATAAGATTCTCGCATTATGATAACTGAGAAAAATGATCAAGCATCAAAGTATAATTGTATTTGTGAGTGTAATTTTTAAGTGAAAACATGTGATAACTTAATTGCTTTTACTTTAATAGTCAAATTCAATAAAATCTACCTTTATTTTTTAAAGCACTTCAAAACATCATGCAGGACTAAAGTGCCACTGATATTAAAAGACAGAATGAGCAACAGTTAATCCTACCACAACATAGTGCACTGACTATTCAATTATACAGATCCAGTACATTTGGCTTGTGTTATTCAGATAAACAATAATTATATCATTTTTAATTAAAAGCAGTAAATTAGCTGTTTTCAAGTTTGCTGTCCAGCTCTGTACTCATAACAGACTATTAGAAGCTAACATTAGCCGATTGGTCAGGCTGTCTGCTGCAGTAGCTAAACCAGCCAGTTTAACAGGCACTTACTGTTGCCACTAAGAGTATTTCATATTTTTACTTAATAGTTTCCAATACCTTTGCATCCAAAATAATTACTAACAGAATAAATGTGTATTTGCTATAAATAAAGTGTAGATCTTAACCAGTTTTCTTCTTTCCCCAATTTGTTCCCTCAAATTGACATTTTGTCTCTCCTTGTTTAATTTGCTAAGCCATAAACAAAGTATGCACTTTAACCATTGCAATACTTTTGTCATGGAATAGTAATAGATTATAATTATAATTTTAAAAGAAGTGCAACAAGTGCAAATAGTAGTTTGCTACATACTACTACGATAAAATAGTTTCTCTAGGGGAAGAAATATTCGCTTTAAAAGCAAAGGGGTGAAATGACCAGCACCCAGGAAATGCCTTAGTCCTCTTTCAGCCAGCTGACTGGCAGTGTGCAGGTCATTGAGGTGATATGCTACGCCATGCTCCAAAATGCCATTCATTCCAGCAATTTCTTAGGTCTCATTAAAAATGAGTGGAGAGAAACAATACTCTATAACATTTAAGTAGAAGTAGTTTTGAAACTTTAACTTTTTAAAACCCTGGTAGATCTTCAAACCGGTGGCTCGACCGAGACCATCTGTACGCATGTAAGCGAAAGCAAGAATCTCATGGGAGTTAACACCTTGAAAGCACCACCACTTTTAAACTTCTCCTGCTTCCCTTTCAGCAAGCTAAAACTTCAGAGCTGAAAAAGCAGCAGAAGAAGGAGGAGGAAGAAGAAGAAAAGGTGGATGAGCTCATTCTGAACACAACCTTTGTTCTGCCTGCCTGTCTGACTCCAGGGGCTCTCCTTGGAGACTCATCTTTCCTTCCTCCATTTTATGGTGAAGCCCTACTTTGTGTGACATACCTGACTTGAGACCAGTGACAAGCAAAACAGCACCTCCAAGCAGTCAAGCTGGTAACACTGAAGCAATAAGCACCCAAGAAATAATAATAATAAAAAAAGCTTAGAACATAATATAGGTAGAACCAAACTGTGGGTTATCTTAGAGATATCTAACTCCAACGCTGTGGAGAACGGAGTCCAAAAATCGCTAGCTGATAAGGTTTCTTTCTCTAGAAGCTGGGAGGAGAAGGAGGGGGATAGGAAAGCACTGGACATGGCTTTTCATGGTGAGTGAGTGAGTGAGTGAGTGAGTGAGTGAGTGAGTGCGTGTGTGTGTGTGTGTGTGTGTGTGGCTGGACCAGCGGCTATGGCAGCTTCTCTGTGTCGCTAATGGAGTCTGGGAGAGGAGATCAACCCAGAGCAATGGCTCCTCCATGAAGCTACCGCGCAGGCACCAGAGAGAGAGAGAGAGAGGGGGGCCACCGACTAATTCCCCTGACCAGACATGCCGGCGGAATAACAAAACACTCCGCTCCGGTGCTGCCGAAACACGCAGGCGAGCCTCCTACTTTGCGCCACCACCACCACCACCAACGCTGCCGCCGCGTCCATTTCCTTGTGTCACTTTGACAACAAACCGAAAGGCGACATAAGCGAGGAAGCAGCGGCTTGGGAAGCGAGAAGACCCACTTGACTTTTTTGGGCTGCCTAGTGACTAAAAAAAAAAAATCTCGCCCCGACTTCCTCGTCTGGACCCTGGACTAAAACCGAGCGAGCACGCAGCTCTTTCCAGGTCATTCACGAGGCGCTCTCCAAATTATATCCCATGATCTACCACACCGACGTTCTCTTGGACCTTGAAAGCCCAGCAGCAATCTTGACGAAACTGGACGCACAATCACAAGAAGGGGAGATTAAAAACCAAAAACTCACTGGTACAATCTTCTCCTCGAGCGATCCTCCCGAAAGTTGTCCTCGTATTTCATGCGTGCGCCCGGTCGGTCTAATGGATGATCGCCATCTTTCCTGCTTCTCCTTCGCTGCAGCTGCAGATGACCTGAGATCCGTCTGTCTCTGAATAATGAGCAACCACACAGACAAGGAAGACAATCTGCAAAGCAGGCTACACAAAGAAGTTTGGGAGACTAGCAAGCACCAGAGGGTGCACAAGAGTTTACGATGAGACGAGGAGAGAGCATCAGCAGGATGGACAATGTCTCTGCCCGAGAAGCTCATCCTTCATCTAGACTGAAGTCAGATGATCTGCAAAGCCTTATCAGCGGCTCAGAGCACCAGCAGATACACGCGGCCACCGTGAATTTTATATAGGCAGGCAATACTATGTGCGCAACGTCATGAGGTTATCTGCAGTTCACCTTGGTGATGCTGCAGCTTCACACCATACATAAAAATATAGATATTTACACAAATACATAAATAAAAAAATAAAATATATTTTAAAAAAAACGTATTTAGTAAGACAGCAAAATACCGTTTCAGCTGTTTGTAAACACAGCCACATTTACCACAAAGGGTTTTTCTAAATAATCAATTAACATAAATTTAATATTTTTGTTTCTTATTTTATGCCCCTTGCTCCAATCACAAAAAAAAAAAAAAAAAAAAACATGGCTGATGTGCTCCTGCGGGCTACTGCTGTGACCAGCTAACAAAAGGAGCCCAGCACAAAAGGTGCGGGGGTCCTCCTCAGATGTATGTCAGTAGTAAAAGGATGGGGTTGGATGCCTGAGGGGGGGCGGAGGGAGCTGAGCTGCAAGAAGCCAAGAGGGCAGGCATGCATATATGGCTGGGTGGGTGGTTAGTGAGGAGAAGCAACCTCACTAACCTGCCTTCCATGATTGAGCAACTATCTAGAGTGTAATATATCACCTGAGAGCCTGTTTTTAGTGAAGAGGTATAGGGGAATATTACTATATTTGCTGTGTTTCAGCAAAGTCACACAAGTCACATTTTAATGCAGTTGCATAGAAGAATTTAGAAAAAAAATATCTGACACACCACTCAAAATGGGAAAGAGAAGAGAACTGCAATCTGAGAACCTCTCTTTTATTTTATTTAATTTAAAAAAATAAGCCTTTAGAATCATTGTGCAGTTTATATACGGTATGCTTCTGCAAAACATGTCTGATATAATAACTATTTCATCTTCTCTTATGAAGACAGTTATGCTATTCTACATTATAGTGTTAGGGTTCGACATTTGAATGCAATGCATCATCAAAAAATATATTAAATATCTACAATGTCCCAACCTTTTAAGTATTGGAGATTATCCTTATTTTGTCATGTCTTGTTTTTTTTTTTTTAGTTTTCAGTTAAATTTAAGTTAAGTTTATTTAACAAAATGACCTAGACTTTAAAGGTTTAATGAACAATTATGGTGCCATGTCATTTTATTTATTTATTATTTCCCTTATACCAGATGAAGATCATTAAAACAACAAAAGAAAGAACTATAGTCAAAAATCAAATGTGATACTTCTTGATAAAATTTTTTAAGTGTTTGAGAGCATTCAAGAGATAAAAATAAATGTGCAGACGTATTTAGAGTTAATAGAGATGAGTCGAGATAAATTTATTGTAGTACAAATATGACATTTATAGAGGATTGAGAAGAGTGTATTTTTAATTTTATTTGAACAAATCCCCACAGATTTAACAGATAATACAATTGTTGTTTCTGTCCAAACAAAGCACAAATTGTGAAAATTAAAGATTAGCTATGTAAACTTAACCTTTAATAATGACTGATGTCGATGGGTTCACGATCTGCTTATCAACCAACAGGAACAGTTTTAACTGTACAGAGTAAAACTGCTGCTCACCAGATATGGCTCTGCAGGCCACCTGCAGAATGTTCAAATGAGGTTCACATGGACAAACCAGAGAACTGTTGGAAAATATTTTTCTAGGTTGTTTTTTTTTTTCTTTGTCATAACGTCTTTATTTGGGGAGAAGAAACCACTGAACTCTAGCTTTTCAATTTATCCCAACTTTGGCAACTTTCCTGAAGTTGCCAAAACAGGAAACTGACTGTTTTGGCAACTTCTGGGACTAGACAGGTTACCATTGATTTTGGAGAAATAAATTCCTAATCATACCACCATAAAAAAAAGCATTCTATAAAATGAGAAAATAAGTTAGCATTTTTGTTTGGTCAGTTCAGAACTCTGTATTTCTCCAAGATAGCTTTAAGGAAACACAAAGAGATTTAATTGCAAATGTTTTACCCCATTTTTTCCACATCCAACCTCTGACATGTCGTACTTTATCCAGTGCAATACTGCAATATGGTGATTTGCTTTGTGGGATTCCACGCATGAATCTGATGACATTTTGAGGTCATATTTATACAGATTAAGAACATTTTGAAGGCTTTACAAGTCTTCAAATGGCAGCATAAATCAGGTCAGTGTTTGGCTCGGCATGTGCTTGTCTATTAATCAACACACAGCTTCTTAGGTTTGTTGGCCAGAAGGTTGTTCCAAGCATCATGGAGATCTTACCACTGTTCCTCTGTGGATTTAGACTACCCACCAGCTTCTGCGCCTTCATCTAATCCCAGACTGACTATGTTGTTGATATATGGGCCCTGGGGGAGGAAAGGGGGTGGGGTGGGAAATGCCATCTGTTGCAGGACTCCTTGGTCCTCTTACTAGAGAAGATGTGTTCTGTACGACAATACGAAGTACCTTGAAAAGTATTTGCCCCCAATAATTGATCAAATTTTGTCACTTTATAGGCCAGCATAAAGTAGAGGATGCTTAAAAAAAAAAGACAAATATAAATCTGTGAAAAAGTGTGATGTGGATTTGAGTTCAGCCTCTCTCAGTTAATATCTTTCATCAGAAGGATGAAAGGATGATGCTAGTGAGCCATTCATTTGATTCGATTGTATTGCAAACAGTGGCTCGGTCATGTCAAGTTATGTCAACGGCCATATGGGCGGTTGCCCAGGGCAGCATTAGAAAAGACAGGATAGGGAGAGCACAAGTTTCTATTTCTTTTACCCATGTTCAGTCAGGTGGTCGTTGGCGTTTTCATGTCCTTGTCTAAATATCTCAAACATGCAGGACAAGAACCTCTTTTGACTGATTGTGGAGACAACTGGTCTCACAAGTACTGTACACCCAGAGGGTGAAGCATTTGTTCATGAAGTGCAGTGTTAGTCTTCTTAGGCCAAAAGTAAAAAAAAAAGAGCTCACATCTTCCATTTTCTTCAAAATGCAAATTTTAAATGATCTTTATTTAAATAAAACAATTGCTTTATTGTTAGATCTGTAGATTGAAGGACTGACATTTGTTCTATCAACACATTATCCTTCCTGCCAATAGGTTACTAGGGACCTCTTGACTCTTTCTCTAATTCCAAGCCTTTCAGGTTAGGTCATGGGCTGGCATCCTGCATTTTTTAGATGTTTCAGCGGTTGGTCACCTGACTTAAGTCAGGTATTTGATTCAGGTGAACTGGAGCAGGGCTACATCTGAAACAGGCAGACGGGATGGCTATATATTCAGTCTGTAGTTGTATCATATTCTTCCCACTTTCAGATGATGGAATAAGCAGTCCTCATTGAGATGTTTAAAACTTGTGTTGTTGTCATATAAACTTAACAATGAATCAAACTAACTTTGACTTCACAACTTTCTCCTGAACCAGTTTGCTTTGTTCATTTGTCTTCGGATAGAAATTGTTTACTTATGCTCTTGAATAAACCATCTCAGATCTGCACAGAATCATTTTCCTCAGACTTCGCAGTTATGTGGTGCATCCTACTGGTTATCACATAAAATGCCAATAAAAAGCAGGAAAAGTTATGGCTTTGGCATGATTAGGAAAAGTTAAAGGAGTATGAGTACTTTAACGAGGCACATTGTTATGTCCACAAAACAAATAAGATGGAAAATCAGAAGTCTTTGTTATTGTAATATTTTTATTTTCGGTTTTTGTTTGTGGACAATAAATGGCCATATCTTATCCGACTTTTCAAACATTGGAGTTCATTGTTTTCATTAACCTTGAGAGGCTTCAACTCTCCAACTCTTACTCATTTTGCTGCTTGTGTCACATAACAACCTCAGGCTTTCTGGTGATTGCTGTCTGACATCCACGCATCCATACAGAGCCAAATTCAATTTGTGATACAAGATACGTAGTTAATCATGTTTGATAAGTGTCGATGTTCCCTCTTGTGACTTTCGTTTATGAATTATGGATTGCAAGATGCATCTTTTTGTGGAGCGAAATAGAACGCTTTGGATGGACAAATGATTTTTGCTCTTGTGTTATCAATGTGCAATCCTTGCCACTAGAGTTGAAACACAAGTATCTCCTCAACGCTGTTGCTAAGCAGTGTGAAATAAACTGTATCCAAACGATGACACCTTGGGAGCGAGCGGGGTCGTGTAAGAATATAAAGTATGAAACATCCTGTTAAGGATGAGATGACAGATGGCAACAGGAATGAGCTTCAGTTAATGCACGTCTATTGTGCCAATTCTCCTGTTGCAGTGACGTACATAACCCCATGTATTTCCCTACCAATGTGGCAATGGTCCCTTTGCCAAAAAGTGACTTCCTCCTCCTTTGGGTTTTCCTCTGATGCAATGTCACTGTTCTGGCTGTTTCTTTAACACCCTTTACTTAGAGAGAGAGAGAAAAAACAACACCTCAGATATACATGCCAGACATATTCAATGTCTCAGCAGTTCTTTGAAGAAACACCTCTGGAGGAACAACACGTGTACTGTAGACAAATGCACACTGTGTTGACAGTGCATGCTAAGAGGTGCTGGGGAGCAGTGAGGGTTTATCATGCTGCTTGGACATATGGCCGGTGAAGCAAATCTGATTAATACGGGATGGCCAGGAGTCCGGCGTACAACAGAGGATAGACTGCGCCAGGACATCCCCACTGGTCCGGCCTCCCCCTCACACCTTCCAAACTTAGCCTGCACAGCTAAAAAAGGACCTTCCACCGCAGATTCAGATGGTCAAAGCAGTGGGGAATCAGGAGAGGGAGTGTCGTTAGTTACAAGGTGAACAATGACAGGGAACTTTGTGGGCATTTTAGGAACTGGGGACATTTTTTGAGCCTAAATTCTTCTAAAGTTTCAATCAAAAAGAAAATTTAAGTAGAACGATTATTATGAAATCCATCCATCATGTATCCCAGCATTTTATTGTAGGGTTGCAGGGGGGGCCGATGCTGATGTTTCATTTGATAAAGCACATCACCCCAGTTAAAAAGTCCTTACACTGGCTCACTGTAGCTCAGAGAAAAGATTTTAAAAATACTGTTGTTAGTTTATAAATCACTGAACGACTTAGCACCACAATATATTAAAGATCTGGTGATGTTGTATCAACCTTCTAGACCTCTGAGGTCTTCTGGTTCTGGTCTGCTTTGCATCCCTAGAACAAGTACCAAACATGGAGAACCAGGATTCAGCTTCTATACACCATACATCTGGAACAAACTTCAGGAAAACAGCCGAAACACTGAATTATTTTAAATCAAGACTGTTTAGAGTTGCTTTTGAAACATGATGAATGAAACATTGCACTCATCAAAAGGTTATGTTTGTTACTGGATTTCTCTATTGTTGATATTAAAGTAGTTTTTATGACTATTTCTGTGCTTTTATGATGTAAAGCACTTTGAACTGCCTTGTTGCTTAAATGTGCTTTACAAACAAAATAAATTAATTGATTGCATATAAAGAGGTAGCGAGGTGAAAAATTGAATTATTTACAATCAGTTTTAGCCTAGCTACTTGCAATCAATAGAACAAGTCACACAGATTAAGCAGATAATACAATGACAAACTCTAAAACAGTTAGTTATGTGTTAATGCTTGAAAACGATTAACTTGAAACAGACCAAAGAAACAAATTAGTATTTTTTTTTTTAATTGTTTTATGCAAGTTTAAAGAAAAGTCTATGACTCCAGTGTCAGTCAGAACTTTGACTATGTCAAGGGATATAAGCCTGGTCCATCTAGTCAAATTGTTAGAGACGTCGTGGCATCAATAGAAAAGAGAAGGTGAAAAAAAAAACGAATTTTTAAATCTAACCACACCATTACTTATTCCTCTGAAATGAAACGGCTTACCTGGAAAGGACAATAATAATAATAATAATAATAATAATAATAATAATAATAATAATAATAATAATAATAATAATAATAATAATAACAATAATAATAATAATAATAATAATAATAATAATAATAATAATAATAATAATAAAAACATTCTGCTTTAGAAGACTGATAGACATTTGGAGAATGATAGTCAACCTTCTCTTATGAAAAAACAGAGAACTCATTGAAAGAACACCTTCTTTGATTTCCTCCATGCTATTTTTAGTATCAGACGTTTGCTGATAGAGATACTGTCAGTAAATCTTGGGGATAAAATTAAAGCAGAATGTTTCAGCTCATCTGAGCAATGATACGTTTGGAGAATAATAAAGTTCAGAATGTACTGGTACATGCTGGTTTTAGTCTGCCTGACCATCAGGTCATTTGTCTTTTTTTTTTCTTTTTTTTCATTCAGCAGTAAATGATCTAGGAGACAAACTCAGAAAACCCTCTCCTCAGTGACACTTTCAAGCTCATCCTTGGAGATCTTCAGGCATTTGGAGACCAGAAGGGAAATATTGCTTTTCCAATGTTTTTTGCGTCTACTCTCGGGGGGCTAGACCCAGGAAAACCTCTAAAGGATGGTGCCCAGAAGGCATCCTGATCACTTACTATTATATCCATGCAGGCTATATTGAATGAGTAAACTCCCTCTTTTGCTGTTTGCACAGAGCCAAAAGGAAGTTTTACTGATCTGCAACAAGATTCTGATTATCAGCCATTGTCACAATCCAAAACAATCTATGCAAAAACAGAAAAGCCACCAGACCAAGCAAAGCATCTCTGTTTCGCTTCATTCCTCTTTTCCACATACAAATTCTGTCCATTATTTTTAAACATTCATGGCATGTTGGACTCTGGTTTGGGTTCATCCTTAAATGGACAACTCACCCCGGTTTTGTGACACCAAAGCAAGCATAAATGATAAACTTTCCTCTAATGTGCTTACTCTACAGTAACAGTCCCGAGCTTTAGGAAGCTCCTAACACATCTTCATACATTTCCCTCTCTGTCACTTAAAATTCTGTCGTACCTGACAGTCACAGTGGATGCTGGCTTAGACTGCTCAGCCTGCAAAGATGAGAGTTCCTTGATCATTACCAGCGTAGGTCACAAGTAACTGTCACAATGACGGTAGATCTAGTAAAATATATTCCTTAGATGCAAAATATTATGACATTTCTTAAGCTTCTCAACCTGTGATCAAATGAGAACATGTTATATAAGAATGGGTTTAGTTTGAGTTGAATAATTTGTAGATGAGTGTATGGCAAAGTCTTTGTGGATATAATTTAGCATTTTTAATATTAAGATTGTGTCTTAAACAGACATAAAAAACAAATGTTTTCATTTATAGTACAAATAAAACATTGGTGACATTCCTGTCTGCGTTTTGGGTCCACCTGCAAACACTTCATGACAACAGCAAGTATTTTCCAAAGAACTGAATGTCCCATTTCCACTTATTAGAATAGACAAAAAAAAAAAAAAAAAAAAAAAAAAAAAACAAAAAATTTTAAAAATTTTAAACTTTTTATTTAAAAAATTTTTAA
>NW_015112719.1:988466-1008515 GCF_001443285.1 Poecilia latipinna
CAAAACCTTTAGAACAACAGAAAATTTTTTCCAAAAAACGAAATGCCCCTTTTCCCCTTTTTAAAAAAAAAAAAAAAAAAAAAAAAAAAAAAAATCAACACCAAAAATGTTATAAATTTTATACCTTTCATTTAAAAAGATCTTCATAAGACCTTTTCTAGTTTTCATGTCAACATTGATTAATACAGCACTTTTTTCTCCAAAAAAAATTAAATGTTGAGCTATTTAGTTTATCATTAAACAGCTAAAAATAATGAAATAGAAATAGTTTTTCATTTTTAAATCCAAAGTCTAATGCAACCCATCCTTTTACCTTGAGAATTTTGACCAATTTGTCACACTATCAATCTAAAATATTAAGAGAAGGAGCGTGTGTCATTGTCGGATGTAAATTAAAGTCAAGCTCTTTGACACAAACTGGACCTCACATTTTTTGAAGACAAGAGCTTTAACCCGAGGAACCCTGTCCTCACAGTAAAACATGGAGACGGATCATCATGTTTGGATCTTTGTTTTTAATAAGGGTGAATCATAACGTCACTGCAATGAAGAGCTGATAAATAAGTTCAAGTCCTATAAGAGCTAGAAGAACCTTCTTCCCTCAGCTAGGACACTGTAGACGGGTCCTGTTTGGGTCTTTCGGGATGACAGTGACCCGAAACCAACAAGAAAAACAAGAAGCGGATGTGGATAAATCACATGTAGGTCATGGAGTGGCAAAGGCAGTCTCAGAACCTCAATCATGTGCAGAGAGGTCTGAAGCTTGAGCTGTGAATGGAATCCAAGTACCTAAAGGATTTAGAGAGTTTTTTTTTTTTGTTTTTGTAAAGAGGAGTGGGCTTAATTCCCCCACTACAGATGTTTCAAATTCCTCAGTGTCAGTGGAATGAGCTCACAGCAAGGAGGTCAGTTGTTGTCAGAGTGTTTCTAGATCAGTCCCGTGTTTAGCAACGTTTTGCACTTAAGGTCAAGTTATGACAATCTGATCTCAAAGGCTAAGATGTAACACTTTGTATTCAGAGAAAATTTTTAAAAATTAATTAGATTATGGTTCCTCTCTTCCTTTATTAAATTTCAGGTGTGTTATAGGGTTTAAGAACAGCTTAAGTTGAAAAATTACACCATGATTGTAATGAGGACCATGAGAAAATGTAAAATATTTAAATCTTATTCAACACAACAGAATGCAATAACGCATTTTCTGTTATTTTTCTTCGAGAATATTGTTGACGCATGTACAATGTCTAAGTTTACATTGATGTAAATTTGAGTTTGTCTTCGATTTTCCAGTCTCTCGTTTTTCCAAACTAGAGACAAAAAATACGGGAAAATGTGTTTTTGTGTGACTCTGAGTGCGGTGTTGGCAGATAATTTCTCATTGTTGCAAACTTTACGGCTTTTAAGTCCTCATTGTCTGACCTCAGTGAAGTGATTGCCTCTGATAATGCCATTAACGAGTGCCTCCCCGTTCTCCAGGGCACAATCAAGAAACTCAGAGTGAAGAATACTTTCATTTCTGAAACACTCGATGAGGTTCCTCTAGCCTGATTTATCAGGACCAAAAAATTACTACATCTTTTTTGCTTCCAAATTATCTAAATGATATCACACTAGAATACTTGAAGTCAGAATTGCATTTATCATAAGTTAAAGTCTTCATGTATTCTTCTTCTTTTCTATTTTAATAAGGAAACTTAAATTTGTCATAGCAATTCAACATCTCAACATGATAATCATTCTAAATGACCATGTAGAGAGACCACCAATTTCCCTTAATGGAGTACCGTGAGGAAGCACATGTATGTAGGATGAAAAAATAAATAAAAATAAAAAAAAATCAGTGAAGTAAGGTGCATGTGTGCCGACCTTTTATATGTCTGGAATCGGCTACAAAAATAGCCACCAACCCAAAAAGTGGAATTGTGTTTGAAAAACCAGTGCATTTTAATAAAACAATTCATTCAGGGAAGGCTGGTGTGTTTTTATCTACGTAAGTCAGGAAAATAGCTACTCTACCGAAGTTGCTCATATTTGTGCTCAGAGCAATTCTTCAGACAACTAGAACTGGGGCAGACAAGGCTGGATGAGGAGCTAAGCTCATCTTGCCACAACAAACAGCAAAAAGAATGCCCCCCCCCAAAAAAAAAAAAAATAAATAAATCTATCTCATTACATGATCCATTTGTAAACCTTGATTTACAAATGGATTTTTTTTTTTTTTTTTTTTTTTTACAAATACAATTTTCGGTTTCAATTGTATCTCATGAAGTTGACGTTACGGTATTTTTCTTAGATCTTAAGTTACTTTATATCCTTTTGAATCCATCAAAATATACTGCTAATACGTTGATGTAATCAGCATTACAAATTTAACACAATGCAGCAACTAATAAGTGAAAGTTTTATAAAAGTTTGATGTGTGATTCTTTTTATTTTAGCTATGGACTCGTTATGTTTTCCTACAAATGTGATTGTAACTTTACAACCAAATTCACAAAAAAATGTGAATTTTTCTTGTGTAAAATTAACAAGAAAATGATGAACAAATTTGAGGTAGACATATTTGTACATCCCACATAGTAGATGTGTAATTACTTCAGAAGCACCTGGATCTTCTTTCTCAGTCGCTCCCGCCCCCATCCTATTATCTGAGTTTCTGTCTGCAGGCAGTCTAAGATGCCCAGACTTTATCCTCATCAATGCAACAATAAATCTGCTCTGCCACAGGAACTCAAAAGTCCCCAGGTGAGCGCCGCACAACGAGGCTGTCCTATCAGAGAACAGCCGAGCACAGAGTGGACAGTGGCATCTCAGGGATTAAAAAACTGCTGCATCCACCGTTCCCCTGGCCCATTGACAGATGGATAAAGCCTTGGACTTCACCTTATTGAAACGAGGAGAGAGTGCCCGGGGAGCCATGAAATCCATAGAACCTTCTTTAAATGGGTTTGTAAGAGGCTTCCGCCTGGCAAACCACGGCTGAAAGAGCCCATTAAATAAAGCCGTGCTCCTCAGCAAGGAGCTGGGCAAGATTCATCAGAGAGGAGAAGGCAAAGATAATGATAGCTCATGGCCAGATGCTAGACTCTGGCTCCCTTCACATGTCATGTGGGACCATGTCAATAAGAGCAACAGCAGACAGGTAAACAGTGCTTCCTCACTTCTCCAGGATCGTCTCTTCAGCAGAAAGATAAAGCGAACCTAATCTGCACATGTATTTGCAGTGCGGCACCATTTTGACCAACATTTATATTTGTTGCACAATCATGTCCATATGCCTACAGTTTTGCCATGTTTTGTTACCATAAACTATTGACAGGGATTTTATGTTGTCAGTCAAAACAAAGTAAGGCATAATTTAACGTGAAAGGAAGAAGAAGAGAGAATTTATGATGCAAATTAATGCTTTCAGAAATCATCTAATTGATAAGTAGAGGTCACCTGTGCGTAAATTATTCCCTGTCTAAATACCCCTAGCAAAATGGCTGTTAAGCATTAATCAGAGGAACAGCCCATGGTGACTGGAGGAAGTGCAGAGATCCAAAGCTCACTCTTATTGGTTGGCAAGACAACCAGTAATCATGCTCTACACAAATTTAGCAAGTGTGGCAAGAAGTACATGGTTCCACTTATAAAGCTTTGAACTATGGATGGATGAAGCTAATTTGTATGTCTCCCTTAAAATATTCATCCCACAGTTGAATGCAACCGTTGAATGTGACGCATTTCAGCTACGATGTTGTAAATTTAAGTTCCAAGAAGTACGAACATTTCTGGAAAGACGGCATGCAGGCTTGTGCATTTTTACTGCATGCATTTTATTGGCCAGAGGTCTGAAGTTGTCACTTAGTCAGGCTTGAAAGGTGGTGCAACTTTCTTCTCTCTTGGTTGTCTGGAAAGACCTTCAGTGAAGGTAGAACTCAGCCTGGATCAGATTTGAATATCAATGTGGTCAGATGAGATGGAAAGCTGTTGGAAGGAAGGAGGAAGAATGTCTGAAGAAAGCCTCCAGCAGAACGGTGGGTGAGAGATGCGGGGAGAAAGGAAAGGGAAGATCTGTCACTTGCTCCTTGTTCCACCTGCTACCCCATCGTGAACCCCGACAGGAGGGGAGAAACTGAACCCTGATGTCTGAGGGAGACCCAGTGAGAAGAAAATCATGGGGTGGTAGGGAAAGGATGGGGTAGGGAGGGGAAGAGCTGAAAGGTGAAGGGGAAAAATCTACAGGGTTGAGGAGACAAAAGTGGGTGACCTGCAGAAGAATAATGGTGTAGAGTAAAAAAGGGGTTGAAATATATGCATACCTTTGCATATTTCAGATGCCAAGTCCCAAAATGCGGCAGCTAAACACGGGGGCTGGCAGATATGCAAATGGGAGGATGTACCTGTGCACCACCAGATTACTTTTCCCGCATTTGCTATTCATATATTTGCAAGGTGACTCACTTCAGACAAAGCAGGTGATCAAGAGCTCTTTCCTTTTTCCCCTCTCCTCCCTCCTTCTTCCTCATCTGAACGGGGGTGAGGAAAGGAGAGCTGGCAGAGGCGCGATGGATCCACAGCCTCAGCAGAAGTCATAAGCCTTGCAAATGCTGCAGCCCACAATTGCATGCCCTAAGATTTGATATGTATTCTGTCAGCAAACCCCATTTAATCCATTTTGCTGTCAGCTCCCCTTAAAAGCATCTCAGCTAATGCAAGCAGAGTTGGGATAGCAGCGAAGAGGCAAACAAGGCAGCAACATCTATTGCCAACAGTCACAAAATAGTCTGGGAAACATTTCACATTTTCATCTTTGCATTGTTCACTTTGCTGCTCTGAAGCAATTTTATGCAAATCGGTTTTGATCGTTCAAGCTTGTCCTCGGATGCTCACTGATTTATAGATTCTCAGATTCATATCTACTGTATAATTCCATATATTAGGTGTTTAATTAATATTCTTTTGTTAATTTAGAATGTTTTAGAGTATTATTGCCCCTTTTTTCTGTGCAACATAGCTTAAACCAAATCAAATTGAGTGGTACACGTGGGAAGAGATGTTCAAGTCTTGCTAGAAATTCCCAGTTTTTTTTTCTAGATTTGCCCCATATTTACCACCCATCTTGTCACCAGCTTTCTTGTCACTGTTGACAAAAAAAGATCCTCATAACACGAGGCCGCCACCATGTCTCTCTCTATGCGGGTGGTGTGTTTTGTCTGAAGTGCAGAGTTAGGTTTCCACCAGCACAGCAGTTCTCTGCGAGCTAATATGCTAATGTTAGCATGATCGCCATCTCAATTCCCTTAGAAAATCTTCCTAATGATTGCTAAACTAAGTGAAAATGAGATAATCAAACTGCAGGGATTTATGGTTGATTCAAGACATATCTAAATATTCATGACAGTTTTTTTTCCTCTGCGTAAATTCAATCTATTTCGTGCAACAGTAAATTTAAAGAGACAGCTACATCGTTAAGAATGCAGAATTTAGATACCAAACATGACCAATGTTAAATATCTTAGAAAGCTGGGTGTTTTTACACACCAATACCGATTGGTCAAAAATATAGCTAACCTATCCAAAGCAGTAAAAGTTTTAGCCAAAAGATTTATCTGTACTCTGGGGAGAAATCAGTACAGACTGATTTGTTTCTCTGCACCAGAATCCCAACAATCTTCAGAAGGCTTTACAGTGAGATGAGATCCTCTGTAAACTTCTGGGTTTTTCTTTTCTTCGCTTTGTGATCTGTCACCAAACACAAACGAAAGGATTGTAAGAGTACGGCGATGCACATTTTCCACATGATAGTTTTCTCAACACTGTTCCCTCACATGTGTGAAAACACGGCACATAAAAAGCACATCTGCAACAAGTACAACAGCATGGCTCTCCAAGGTCACATCTTTGCACTAAGGATGTCATGCAATCATGAGAAATAAATGAAAGTATGCCACTTCCTGAGGGAGGAAACCACAACAAAACATTGGGTTGTGGTCAAATATAATCCTGTATGTGTGTGTGTGTGTGTATGTGTGTGTATGTGTGTGTGTGTGTTTCAGCATCTATCGTAAGATTACAAGAATTTGACTATTTCCCAAAATCCATACAGGTTCTCTTTTCATTTTATTGTTTTAATGATGATGTAAAAAAGGCCACAGCTACAGTGTGTCAACTCTACAAAGTCTGCAAAATTATCTCTGTGGATCAAGTCCCAAAAATCCAATCCAATACTCAAGGCATTGTCATGACCTGCATTTCTGTTGTGTCTTCCTTCAAATTACCGGGTTCTTTCCTTTAACTCATTATTTTTGTCCTGTGTTGTTATAGCAGCCGTGACCCTGAACCCTTTTTATATTTTCTCATGTTATAAATATAAACCTTTCTGGTTTTTAGCAGGGTTTTATATGATAAATTAATACAAAGTAATACATCATTGTGCAGTATACTTCACAGTCTGAAATTCTTAATCATAAAGAAGATAAATTGTGGCTACAATAAAAACAAACCCAATAATATGAGAAGGGTATGTATGGACTACTTATAATGCTTGGTATTCTTTGAATGCTGATGTGCCTAATTTCGTAAATTAAAACAGATTCTCTCTTTTCTTTTGGTCAATATTTAACTCAAACAGTTTAGGGCGATTAGGATATTTTTGAATCGCAAATAGCAAACAAGGAGAGTATTTCTACACCATTTGTGTGCCATGCATTAAATCGTGGTGACAGAGCAATTCAGAATGTGAATTTCCTCATGAAATTAAAAGCATGACTGGAATGCTAAATAATCCAATTTACTCTCTATTCTTTGTGAATGATTTAGGGTTTATTTGAAATCTTAAGCAGCGGGCGGGAAAAAATCCGTGGCCAGGATCCTTGAGAGAACATTGTTATCTTGTCTATTTCTTTGAATCTTTGAACCTGCGCTCTCGTAAGGTCAGACAATAAATAGATCTGGAAGATATGGAAGCAGGTATGAAATATTAAAGCCGTGGTGTAAGTCCGGGGAGCGCAGAAGAAGTTGTCGGCATTTAATTTCAGTTCTTTGTTGAGATTTCCTCCTGCCACAGTCGGCGGCGTCAGCAGATTCCCTTTGCTTGGGCTGAAATTCATGGGACAAGTGTCCATGTCAGCACTTTCTCCCCACCCCTCAGCCGGGGCGAGCAAAAGGACATCACATTTGTCAGCTGCACTAAGCCAGAATTATAAGGACAAATAAAATAGTGTGTCTGAGAACGAGGCCTCGTTCAAAGAGGATGTCCTTTGGGCCGAGCGAAATGATAACTTGTGAAGGCTTTTCAGATGGGGTGACAGTTCTCTGCGTGTTTGTGTGCATTCACGGGCCTGCATGTGCGAGTCAAAGCGCGGCTGTCTGCGTGTGGATGTTTGTTTTTGTGAAAACATTCCTTTTTGAAGCATTTAAACGTGGATTCTTGTGATATCTCTGCTGCAAGCATGTTTTGAAAGAAGCTTAATGCGAAATCAAAGTTAAATTTGATATGTTCTCTCTTTTCCTACAATGAAATACAAGCTATGTCTGGAGCAGGTACAATTGGTCTCTTAAGCAACGGTTTAAAATGCTTGCTGTTCCTTTCAGCTCTGTCGAACAAATATTAATGATTGTTTGTCACCAGTTACATCTCTCTTTAGATGATGAAAATCTTTATTTAAACAACAACAGTTTTTTTTATTCTTTTATTAGATATTTCCCAGATATTTTGGCTTTGAATTAAGTTTTCACATAACCAGAAGAAAGAACTTGATCCACCAAAAATATGAATAATAAGCGCAGCCATTTTTCCATGAATTATAATGAGCTGTTGACACAGTGCATTGACATATTTTGCTGGCACAGTCAAAACATTGGCAAGTGAAATTCAGCAGCTTAATTTTGATATAAGCACAGCATCTTTTGATGCACACATCATTTATCTTCAGTTAAATAAGGGTCTTAAAAAGCTTGAAAACAATCACGTTGGACAAAAGGAGAATTTTAATGCAGTTAAAAATGAAAACATGTAGCCTGAACGTCCTTTCAGCTACACACACACACGCACGCACACACACACCTACACACACACGCACACACACATGCAATTCCAGCTGTTCACAATGCTACTAACCTTCCTGTAATATTATTCTCTTGTTTTGCAGTCCACTTGGAAGACAACTTGTTCAACAATTAAAAACTGAGCCAATGATACATTAAATTGACTGTATGTGTTTTGTAGACAATCAAATTAATTGAAAATCATTCATAAAATAAGTAGCACACAATGTAAAATGATTATAAAACCTTTTCAGGTTTTCAGTCTTTGATTTGCACAGTTGTTCTATAGAACTACTCAGTTCCACAGAGAAAAACATTGGAAAAATATGATTGTTTCTCTTGTTTTGTTTGACAGGTTTTAATGTTTTTCATATCTCTTGTTGCTGTATTTGAACCTGGATTCCAATATGTATTAGATGAGACCTTCCTTTTTGCTTGATTGACTTCATGAAATCAAGACCGAATCTGTCATTAAAGTAGACAGACCACATGAATAAAATAGGAACTTGTAATTCTATGATCTTTAGCCATATGGATTACTGCAAGTGCATGGATGTGGGGGATGCGTGAGTTTGCGAGGGATAGAGGTCTGTACCAGTTTGACACCTGATTAGCTCAAAGATGTTAGAGAAAGAGAGAAAGAAATTTTGAAACACAGGTACAAAAGATCAGGGCAGAGCAGGTAACCTTGGCTCCTGAAAGCAGCAGTTGCCTCGGGCAGACAAACACCAGATACCCCACAGGACAGTCAGAATCTGGACATGGAAACAGGTCTGCAACAAAGCACAGGAACAGCTGTCCTTAGGCCAACGAGGCAAAGGGTCAGACGCAAAGCACTGAAATCCCCAAAACAGCCACATCCCCCACTGCAGGCCAAGCCCGGAGCCTGGTTACCTCAATGGCCAGGCACTCACCTATCAAGACCCCTCGAAACCTGCCTCGAGCCTCTGGCTGGCAAGCATCCGCCCGCCTTGGCGACCAGAAGTCAGAGGGCATGGAGCAATCTCATCTGGTGAGGCAGCCAGAGGGAGGCCCAGAGGAAAGGATCTCCACTAGAACACAGAGCTGTCCCTACGGCCCCCTGCTGGCTGACGCGTCCCTGAGAAAAAATGGGCTGCCAGGCAGGGAGCAACAATACACCAAGAAGGACAGCCCCCTGCTGGGCCCTCCCCTGTGACAGAGCCAAAGCACCCAAGGTCATCTCTATATCACTAGTCCTTTGCCTAATGGGCACAGAGGCAAAGGAGAGCCATGCCACACCCCCTGTGCCCAGCCCCCACAATGCATGTGTGTCTGTGTTAAAGGAAAATGTCACTATGAATGCAGGTGGGAAAACTGGGATTACAATCTGGGAGTTAGAGACTTGCTGAGCACAGAGTCTACCCCGCCCCAAAACCCCTTCTGTTTCGAAGACAGTCAGATCGAAGAACAAAATGGGCCAAAGCAGAGACAATATTACATTATATATTTCAAGATAATTCCTATTTCAAATTAGCTTCAAACATGGCAGCCATGTGTGCAACCACTGTTTATCTGACACCAGAGAGGCAAGTTTATAAAAGACAAGCAGGCTAGTAAACAACTTGCACACTTGACATGTGAGTGAATAATGTTTTCTGAGCTCAGACATAAGCAGAAATCTTAAAATAATATGGAAAGTATTTGCTTGATCTTGGTATCACATCTCAAAAGTTTTCCTGAATTTGCATGTTGCGCTCTGTTTTATGATTTGTTAAGAGATATCTGAAGTAAATGTATAATGGGACTTGTGTAAAATTTGAGCCCAAGACATTTCCTGCAAAAAGAAGAGAACTTGTTTATTTCAGTGTGGGGCATTTTATTTTTTTTTTTTTTCCCAGCATGAGCAAAACCAGGACTGCCACAGTAAATGCACGGGCCTGACAGTGAGGCATGTGTTCAGCTTGTGTTGAGATGACATTTATAGATGACACCATGTATGTGGATCTGTCAAAACAGTGGCTGACAAGATGACTCACAGCTTCTAGAGACGTGCCAGAGGAGGAATATTCCACCTTGATGATAATCCAAAGCACACCACCATAAAAAAGATGGACGGAAAGCAACATACCTGGCCATAATGTCTAAAGTGAATCCAATAAGACTTCTGTAGATATCTGAAGGACATCTGCACTGCCCCGGCTATAAAGACCTGGAGGGAAATATTTTAGAAATTTGCGCAGCCCTGATAATCTCCGTTGAGATGGGGGAACGAGCCTAGCATCAAAAGACATGAAAAGTATTTAAAACGTTTGAAAGGATTTGATTTTGCTGGTGGAAATGGATTCTGTCAAAAAGTGTTCAGATATGAATATGTTTTTGTTTTTTTTCTTTTAGGAGGGAGAAGCTTCAAACCACTGCAGTGCTCTTAAGATGCACAGCCGCATTTATGTGGCAACTGAGTCCAATGAGAATGAGATCCTCTGACCTTTTTCATAGCAGATCTCCTTATTTATTGCACACACACACACACACACACACACGCATACACACACACGCATACACACACGCACACACACACCCCTGCACCCATTTTAGATCTGTGAGGATATACAATGTATTAGATAGGCATCAAGCAATTTTAAAGGGTAATTTTCTGCTACACACAGTATAATTATATCTTATTTAAAAAATCACCAGGTAAAAGACTCACGTAAGGTAAGCGTCTGTGGGGTAACATTAGATTATTGACAGTTTTACTGATGTAGAGAACAGTGGGTAATGACAGTAATTCTCCCTGAGTTTAGACGCTTGGCAGGCAGGTTGTTGTAAGTTTGCCGGAGAGGCTGCCACAGTGGATTTAATCTCTTTCAGATGCTCCTGTCAAATAAAACCCTAGTCAGTGCAGGATGAGATGAGAGAACATCATCTGCTGCAGAACCTGTTGTTCTTCCTGATGGTGCATTTTTGACATGATGAATTAAAGGATTTCAAACCTGCCAGATGTTTCCCCTCCAAGGTTGGAATTCCAGCCAAAATGTGGAGAACTCACTTTTTCTATATTTTAATGAAATTTTGATCACCAAGAGAATCTCTTTTAAGACAAAATGGGCTGTTGTATGTCTATAAAAGGCTTCAAAATTAATATATGTGTTCGACCAACATGAAATAGTCTCACCTTTCAACTTAAAATGTTTCTATTTCAACTCGAAAGTGCTATTTAATTAAAGGGCACTTACCACAGTTCCTCTGCTTCAGTCACGGGAGTAGTTAATCAGACTACAGTAATTGGTTAGTTGTTTATAATCAAAGACAATTAATGTTAAATCATTAAATTAGTTTATTTTATATAGAAGTGTTATTGAAGTTATTCTTGAAAATAAAAATGATGCATTTACAAAACCAACGTTAAGCTTGTATTTTCTACCATCATAAAGAAACTTCCATTAAATAATTGTTTACAGTTGGTCAACTATTTCTACATGGCACATTTATGAGGAAAACGTGCCATGTATTGTATCTAAAGGATGTTAAACCTGTTTATATTTTTCTAACATTCCTATCCAAAGAAATGAGCTCAGAAGATATGAAACCAATCATTTTCCCTGAAAAACAACATTCAGTATTTTCTCTGTTACTACCCATTGAACTGTTTTTAAACTTTGTTACTTTGTATTTCTTGATTAATGAAATCCAATCTACAAAACATTGTTACATCGTAATAATGTTTTGTTACAACATTGTAGCCAAGCAATGTTTTGTTACATTGTAACAGAATGCAATCTGTTCATTATTATTCATTATTATTCATTGACCTCAAGCCAAGACATGCACCCCTCTTCAACATTAGAGTTCACAGTGAGAGCTTCTTCCTGGTATTTTTGGTTGAGTCACCAGTTTGCCTCAGCATCTTCTATATCTTTCCAAGAACTGCCTTTTCATTTTTCTCTTCTTGAAACAGACCCAAAACTGTCTAATGAGATCCTTTTTGTCTAATATTTCCAGTCAAGAACTCTAAACATGCCACCGATATCTCGAAACTGAAACAAGCGGAGGTTCAGAAAGCCCAAGGCTGAGCTGCGTTACAGAAATTCTGTTTACCTGGTTTAAATTCATGAGCTAAACAATGATAACTTGTGTCAGATGTGATTTCCTGTCTGTCAAGAGAGGATAGAAAATATGGAAATGAAGATCCAACACCGTCTGGCACTGTATAATGCACAAAGATACACATTCATATACAGTTTGCAATCATGCAAACAGTCAGAAATAATGTTTGTTATTTGATGCGGTGGGAGAAGTGCTCATTCATTCCCACGGAGCTCTACGAATTGAAGTGAAATTAGAGGAACTTGAGAGAGAATTCTGGGAAAGGAAGATTGAATAAAGCTGACCTGGCTTTGATTGAATCCTGCACAGACAGAGGCCGCATACACCTGGGTTCCTCTGTTCATCTGATTTCACATATTACTCTTGAATATTAAACATCAGAAGCTTGTCGAGCTTTCTGCAGCGTCTCTGAGATGAGGTGGCTTCAGGTGCAGCTCAGATTTGTTTGTTTTTTTTGTTGTTGTTTTTTTTTTGCTTGTTTATGAATGCATCTGCTTCGGCCTCGGCACAAAGAGAGAAGAGTGCCACCAGGAATGTGTGCACAGCCACACAGGAAGGAACAAGTGCAGTGTTAAATGTTTTGCTGCAAAGTTGTATTATCACACTTAAAACTGTTTCCTTCAGGCAAGTCAACTGATTTGAAATGGAGATAGAAGAACTGCTTGAAACTTTATTTTCTTAAGGCTGTTCAAAAGACCAATGGGTTGTTTTGTCTGTATGGCTGTTCCATTGAAGTGTTCGGGAAGATATAGATTATAAAACTTTCAGCTTTGAGCATCTCAGAGCACTGGTGCCTGGTGCATGGCACAATTGCAAACGCACTAAGGTACAGCAATCCATATAAACTGAAAGGCCAGAAAGAAAAGTGTTAATTAATGTAACTCTGGAGGAGCTGTAGATACCCAAAGCTAGAAGATGTACTATTCTACATCACCCATGGTGAAACATGGTAGTAGCAGCATCATGCTGTGGGGATGCTTTTCTTCATATCCTCCGATCAACCGATCTGAGTTGATGAGAAAATGTTAGAGCCAAATACAAGAGAAGAAAAAACTAAACTTGTCACAGGTTGGGGAAAAAAAAGTCAGACTGGAACAGAGGTTCATCTTCCAGCAGAACAACACAAAACATGAGCCAGAGTTGCAATGGGATAGTTTAGATAAAAAAAAAAACCCAACATATTAACGTGTTGCAATGGCTAAGTCAATGAAGACCTAAATTAAATTCAGAATCTGTGGCAGTGTTGTGTAATTAATGAAAGTAAACAATGCAGAGGGACGTTTATGGTTGTGTGCTGAGTTAAGTTGAAGAGACAGCAAATTTTCACTGTTACACAAGCTGTACACTGACTGCTTTAGAGTGTGTTAAAGTGTCAGTGCCATGCCAGGAAATGATAGGACACAATATTTACAAAAAACATAAGGGGTGTTGCCTGCTCATGTTTATCTCTTTAATTCCTCTACAAAGGTACACTCTATTCCTGATGATCTACTAAATCCCAATAAAACCTGTCATTTTAATGTAACAAAATATGAAAGCAGTCTGGTGAGAAAAAAAAATAGAGAAGGCAGCATGTTGTTACTCAGGGAAAATGATTCATTTCACATCTTCTAAGCTCATTCCTTTGAATAGGAATATTAGAATTTAAAAAACAAAACAAACAGGTTTAACGTTCTTTAGTTACAAAATCAAACAAACCAAATCGAAATTTGACTTAAGTGTAAAAGTAAGTGATTCATTAAAAATATGTTAATTCCTCAATCAAACCTTTCGACCTTTTGACAAAGCACCACTTTATCTCCTCTTTGACGTAAATGCCGTGCAGATAGTTTAAGACGGGTCACTGAATTGAAGAAACATTTTAAAGAAGATTGGAACAATATTTCTCCTCTCCTCATTTAGCAACAATCCTGTGATTCATTGTTGCTAAATGTTGCTCCATAAGCTACTCAATCAATGGTGGAGTATGTTTTTTTTCCCCCCTCATTCTGGCTCTGTTCCTTTGTCGACTGTCGTAGGGGCAGCGATCTTCATGCGGCCAGGTTCTGAGGGGAGCACTTGTTCCTCTGTGTGCGAAGGATCACAGTTTGCAGAGAAGAGATTGGATTTTGTCTCTCCATTTGGGCCACCAGAGATTAGATGAATCTATGTCTGAGGTTTTAATCCTTGTAGGAAGGAGCACCAAGTTGCATGAGGCGAGCCTGTGCCCATGTACACACACACGCATATCCGCACGCACACACAAACTTACAGACTCACAATTAAGGATCCAGATGCATCTTTTTTTTTTTTTTTTTTTTAAATCCTGCATCTGCAGGCAAGCATGTGGCTCTCATGGCGCAGGCCCAAGCTGCTTATTGATGGGCAGATTTTAGCCTCCATCTATTGTCAGACCCTGTACCCACTCTTTATCTCTCTCTCAGCATATAGAGAGATATGATTATGACATGTTTAAAAACATTAAAATACTCTCTTTTTATTCCACTGTTTCTGGTCTTCTTAGAGAATTTCATACTGAATGTGGACTGAATTAATTGACGGTATTATGCATATTAGTTCATATTTGGCTGCATTAATCTGGCTGAAACAGAAGGACAGAGGGATTTTAGCATAATAATTCAGTTTCTCTACTGTACATTAATATTCATATTTCAAAAACTCTGACAATTTGCACCTGCCAGACATCTGTGTCAAAGCAGTAGCCTGTGTGTCATTGCACTTTTGCACTTTTATTTTTTCCTTAAAAGACCTGGGTATTTTTCCAAAGATATGCAGAGGTTTTGGGGCTCCATTTAAAAATAAATGCTTATCTGTGACAAGCACTAAGTGTAAAAGCTAAGATCAGCAGAGGCGTTTCATTGGCCCCAGTCTTTATTTTTTGGTTCATTCAATTCAGGTAACGTAACCCTTTTTTCTGACTGCAGTTTAGATGGATAACTGATTTAATAGTTGTATAAAACTGGAGAGTTTCTAGCACACGTTGCATTTTGTATGTGAAGAATGTCCAATTACATTAAAATTACCATGAGTGACTACCTATAATTCTTATAGTAGTCAAATGGATGCAGTTTGTTGGAATTATGCAAAAAAATATATATATATATTTATCAAAGAACTGATGCACATAGGAAGCTTCCTGAGAGAGAGAGAGCTTATTTTTTTAATGAAAAAAATATGTGTAGAGATCAACCAAAAATGCAAAGGTATAAAAGGACAAAGCAGTGGAATGCTCAGCACCCCTCCAGTTCTTACTTCAGGTGTTTATTTTTTAAATCTCACACATCTGATTTTGTGCTTTCAAGGCCTCTGATTTGGCTTCATCAATGTCAAACTTTGCTCTTTCTGCCAGAACATGTTTTAAACCTGTCCAGAGACCCGAGGTGCAATATTTTACATGTAGCTTTGCTATTTTCACTTTTTGTGATCATCTTTTCTCCTGGGCAGACAGGATGTTGAAAGCTGCAGCAGAAAAATCCTGTGATGTCCACCATGGGAGAGAGTGAGGGCCCTGTTTTTGTCATTTAACTAGGAAGCAAAACCAAAAGGGGGCCGTTGCAGAGTTAAAACTGGGGAGAGACAGAAACAGTGGGGGATTCAGAATATCATCAGAGGTAGAGAGAAAGAAAAGCTGTTTTATGGGGTTTGCAGATGAAGAAAGTCTGTGTTTACATTACCATGTGGAGTTTTTGTCCCCAAACAATCATATTTTGTCCATGTTTTGATCCTCGCCGGTTCTCCACGGAAGGCGGCGGATCTCTGCAATTCTGGATGTCTGTCTGAGATTGTGCACTTTATTGTGCGACGGTGAAAAACAGTTCTCTGCATAGACAGGCTCGCTCGCTCTCAGAGGTTGAGTGTCGTGCAATTAGTATGCAACCGAGATGCCTCGATGCGGCTGCAATCCGAACGGAGAAAATGAAAATTATAGGAAATATGATGTGTTTTCGGAGCCTTGGGACAAAAGGAGCTAATATGCATGTCAGTCAATCCCGCTGGCTGTAGATAAAGCTCGGCAACCACTTTGTGCCCGAGTGTGACTAAGATATTGGTGTGAACTAAGTGGCCGGCTGCTGTTTTCAGAGTCACTGACCTCCAAAGAGAGATTTATGCAGAGTTGGGAAATGTGAGAGGAGCGAACTGGGATTTTCATTTGAACTAGATGTCATTCAAATGGAGAATGGAGTGACACTTCAATTAACTCGCTGTCCCCAACAAAGTTTACCTTGGTCCTCCGAAAGGCACAGTGTTTCAGTTCGCCCGGCAGGATTAGCTGCTCATACTTCCAATCTCCGACCTGACAGCACAGTGTCACTGCACTGCAGCTGCTGTTCAAAATGACTGCCTCTGTTTCCTCCTCCTGTATTTCCCTCAGACTTCCACTGTGGAGTGCGACGCCTTCACTGCAGTTACCTTGAAGCGTCCTTTGCCCATATTTACTTATACTAAATTGAGTGTTTTACGCTCGCCAGCATTAAACAGCTGCGCCTCTTTACGGCGCCAGGAAAAAGTATTTGGCCGCTTGCAGACCTCCAGCATTTTTTGCATTTTATCAGAATTGATTCTTTCAGATCACGGAATAAATTTTGTTGTCGGACAAAGAAACACAGCGAAAATGCAGAATGCTGTGTTTTTTTTTATTTTTTTTTTTAAAGTTTTTTTCTTTATTGAGGGGGAAAAATTATTTTAACCAACTTGGCAGGATATGAAAGTAACTGACCTCTTAACCTATCAATTGCTTGTAACGTCCTGGCATTGAATGGCTTCAAGCATAAATAGCCTGTTAAAAGGTCATGCCTATGCACTGATTTAAGTCTGACTTTTACAGTACCTTGATTTATATATTTTTTTTTCAGCCAGTCTGGTGGACCTTGGGTTATCCAGGCATGCTTGACAAATTCATTACCAAACAACCTTTTTTTTCAGGATTTCCTGGTAGACAGCAGAATTTATGGTAGTGTGAGTTTAAAGTCCATTTTCTGAAATGCTGTGCAAGTTTCACTCCGAAAGTAATGCCATGCATATCTTCCAACAACTTTGGTTGACGTCTTATCAGTCCAAAGAACATTTTCCAAAAAGTCTTGGCAATCCTCGAGATGATTCGTTTTTGTGCTAAAAACCAGGCAGGCCTTGTTGCTTCTGCGTTTTCTACATTTTATGAATACTGACACTCAAAGTGGTTTCCCGGAGTCCCAAAACCCTTGAAATGGCTTAGCAATCCTTCCCATACTAATAAATACCATTTGCTTTTTCTCCCGCTGATCAGTTTTATTGATTTTCTTACCTCAGGGTAAGATATGTTGCTTTTTAAGATTTTGTAGCCTGCTTTATGTTGTCGGACAGATTCTGTTCAAGTAAGCAGACTTGTGCATGCTTAGTGACACTGTTAAAAAAACTGCAATCAATTACAGTCAGTTCATGAAATAACAAGGAAATACAGAAGTAATCTGTTTTTTGTATTTTTTTTAAAGGGGTGAGTACTTGTCACAGAAGGCTTTTGTGAATTGGTCCATTTTATTTAATCAGTTTCTTAGAAATGCAGCCTAGTTACTTTTGCAGGTTTCCAGAATATTGGACATTTTTTTCCTCAAAAGAGTCATTTGCTTTTTTTTCCAGCATTCCACCCCTGGGCTGGGTCACACCAGTGGTTTCTGTCTGAATCACAGATGATGTTGGCCCCAGTCAGCCTGCAGCAGAAATACCCCTGGCACAAGACCAAAGCTTTGTGTCCACAAAGCTTCCTCCACAGCTTCTGGATTAGGTTCTGAAAGCACAGGGACTTCAGGCCAGCTCTTTTCACCCTAGCAAGGTAGAGGGAGAAAAAAAAAATGTTTTAATAAAAGTTCAAAAAATATAAATGTAAAGGTGGATATTGCAGAATTAGAAGTGGGAGAGGAAAGAAACAGCAGGGGATTGAGGATATTCTTTGGATTTTAGTGGAACAGCAGTGTAGCAGAACCAGTGAAAACTGACATTGTTCCAGATGTAGCAGGACTGCTTCGCCTGCCTCCATCTGCTTCTCCCACTGCTGCTGGAATGAAGCACCAACAGACAACTAAGGAATGCGGACAGATGTTTAGCATTATTAAATATAGGCCTACTTTCGCTCAGCAGCATATCGGAAGCCATCATGGCTGATCTAATCTGCATCTGCAGCCATAGATGCAGTGCATTCTTTGTTGCTTGAGAAATGTGCTGTCACACATCCACTTTTGGCACTAAAATTTTTTTTCTTGTCATCCTTTTTTTTTTTTTTTCCATATTTGTTCACTAGTTGCTCACGTCGACTTGCTAACAATTCAAAACAGTATTTCATATACGATTTCTCCAGCTGGAAGAAACCTGTCATGCACATTTTTCATGTTTCAATTCCTCCTGCAACATTTCATTGGAATGGAGGGTCTGTGCAGAGGGTCCTAATCCTGCTCAGCAGCCCAGATTCAACTTAGCTTCAATGACACAACAATTCATTATTATAAAATGTAGACAAACCAATGAGAATCATTTCAAAAGTTGAATCCAAAATTATTAGGCATCCCAGAAATTGAATAATTTAGTATCAGCTTGTTGTGCTTGTGTTACTTCACACCAGCACATCTGAGTCGAACACTCATGTGTTTAAAGCACCTGGAGAACTTGACTGCATACTTTGGAGGTAATTCAGTCTTTTGATTCAGGTGTGTAGAGCCAAGGGCAATTTTACCCAAACTTCATTTGATGGATGTTCATGAGACAGTTTTGCTTAAAAATGCATCAGTAATTAAACAAAATTCCAGGTTTTGAATTTCAAACGAAAGTAATTTGATCGTGTTATGCGTTTTTGTTTTCAGTGTTTGTGTGAATGAAGTGGAATAATGTTTTTGACTCAAGAGTATCCGGCTTTGAGGATCTCATATTGGCCCATCCCCAATATGTGAAATGTGCAGCGGGAAAAAAAAGCATGCACAAGTCTCCGCTGGGATGTTTTGAGTTATTTACGGATGCTGAAAGTGTGGATTCTAGATTATGTCAAACACATGGAAATAAAAATCCAAAATGAAGACAATATGACCTTTTGAATGTCGATACTCAGGAAACCAGATTTCCGAGACAACGGGGGAAAAATTTTTGGATTAAACTCATCTACACTTATCGTAGTTTAATTCTATCTTTCTAGAGCTGAATATTCCAGACGTTCGATGCTGCTTATGAGATATTTCAAAGAAATAGTAAATTAAAACAAAGGTGTTTTCAGATGTGATATTTTTCTTGATTATTCTCACTCTCCACAATTGTTTACATTCATTTTGTTTTCTCCAGTCTTCTTGTCTCCTCCTCTTTTCAGTTGCTTTTGAAGGAGCAATAAAATCGAACACAACAAAAAATGTCCTAAATGCACTAACAACAAAATGCATGGCGCTTGCAAGAGAGCATGCACTGCTTTAATATAAAATTATTGCTCATGTGCCTCAGCATCCATATCTCATATTTATCAGTGAATAATACCGACTTTTTGACAAGAGTGTTGCATCACACGTCTAACCAGAAGATCAAAAACCAGACTGCAAGTGACAAAACCAATACTTTTTTTTTCTTTTGCTCTGAGTTAAACTGCCATCCTTTATGCAGAAGAGACTCATTCCAGCTGATGCAAACTAACAAATGTTATATCCTCCTCAGCCTTGTGCAGCACGACATGACTGCTCTGTCATACATCTTTAAAATGGCAGTCATACCCATAAATATGGATTCAGTACTCTGAATGAAATGGACCTCAATAGCAACTACTAACAGGCATATTTATACTGAATACCAGTTATGACATGCATGAGTAAATATACCTGAGTGTTGCTGTTGAAAAGTAAATGAAGATGATTCACTGGAGAGAAGCCCCTACATTGGTTGCAGTCCCAGATAGCACAGAATGATTGAAACAACATTGAATCAATGTCAGCCAGAAACATTGAATCAACG
>NW_015112720.1:0-1028 GCF_001443285.1 Poecilia latipinna
CTTTCTAGAACTTGTGTGGAATTAATATGTGAAATCTAAAAACTAGTCTGGATGCTTATAAAAGTAATCTGCTAATCCAGAAAAGTACCAAAGTGACTTGTGAAGTCTGGAAAGATATCGGCTGGAACCAGAGGGAACTATGCGAGTCATGATTTACTTCCTTTCTGTAATATTTAGCATTTTGGATCTTACAGATTACATGGTTACTTTTAAAAACTTACTTTATTAACCACTCTGAGGAGTTCTTAAAGCTCATTAGCTGTTATTGGCAGAAATACCACCTAACTTTCCAGAACTTTCACAGTAACAAGTTCAGAAAGTAACCAGTAAACTCTAGAAAGTACATCTACCTGTCTGAAAAGTATTTTTTTTTTATAAAGTAGCCTGCAGTTTCTGTGACATTTAAAGTCTAAGAAGTACTGTTAAGTTAATTAAATCCCTGAAAGGAAACGATAAGGTCCAGATTTCCAAACTCCAGAGATTAACCGGAAAGTTTTGTGCAAATAATCTGAAGTTACTGCTCGCCCCAACCCAACCTGCAGGACGACAAAATAATTCACCAGTTCTTGAAAATTTTCAGAAAACTAACCTGAACTTTATCACAGACAGTGGTGGAGAAAGTACTCAAAAAATGTACTTAAGTAAAAGTACAAATACACAGTCAAAAATGTACTCAAGTAAAAGTCAAAGTACCACATTAACATTTTACTTAAGTAAGAGTAAAAAAGTACTGGCTTTTAAAAATACTTAAGTATTAAAAGTAAAAGTACTTGCTGAATACATAACCTAATCGCTAATATCATTAAGTGAACTGATATTTAATTTTAATACATAAGAAATGTGCCATTTTAATGAACAATGCCACAGATTAAACATGTTCTTATTGTGTTTATTCTCTGTAACAGTTTATACTTAGATATGTGATTCTATGCATCATAATTTCAGGGATGGAAACATCTTGTCTCCTGTCCTAACATAGCATGTACTTCACGTTTTTTTTTTTTTTTTTGCACACCCTTTGTTAGGGG
>NW_015112720.1:5337-7613 GCF_001443285.1 Poecilia latipinna
GGATGTAACGAGTAACGCGACGGTTTTGTAGAAATGTAGTGAAGTAGAAAGTACAGATACTTACTGTAAAATGTAGTGGAGTAAAAGTAGAAAGTATCCATTACTAAATCTACTTAAGTAAAGTACAGATACACGAAAACTGTACTTAAGTACAGTAACGAAGTACTTGTACTTCGTTACTTCCCACGACTGATCACAGACACACGTAAGGTCCAAAAAGTAAAACTTGTTCTTCAGCAGTAAACAGTTTGCTTCAAGTTACATCCAGTAAAGATATAATTTCTAGACTAAAAGGACCAAAAGAATCTTAAAAAAGATCTTTCTTATCTGAACTTAAAAAATGAACCAAATGTTCTGAGATCTCATACATAAACTCTGAACAATATGAACAAAATAAAAACACATTTTATTTTGCACATATTTTAGTCCAATATCTAACATGTTTACATATTAGTGGTAAAATCATTGTCTCTATTAATTGTTGGAAAATCTGCAATCATAAGAGTTTCCAAATGTTTTTCTTCCATTTGTGTTTTTGACCCACTTCCTGTCCCGTTTAACAGATTAAATCTGAAGGAATAAGAGTAATAAGTTTGTAAATAATGTTATCTTAAACATGATTTCAGGTTTTTGCCAGTTGGAGAACAAAACATGGAACGAACCCTGAAGTGGAACAGGCCGCAGTAATCTTCATCAAATGTTTGCTCAAGAGGAACGACTTGTTTCAGGATGAAGTCCTGGAAGGTCAGCGCTCCAATGGCGGCAAGAAACCAGCAGTTTCCTAGGCAACAACAGAAAACCATCTGAACATGAAGCTGTGAATGGTTGGGATGCAGCAGCATCTGAAAGGCAAGACGACGCAGGTTCACTTGTGTAAAACATTTCAGCAACACGACAGTTCAAACCGCGGCCTGCGCCGGAGGGAAGATCCTGGAAAACACCTCCTGCTGGTGTTGATAAATGATGAAAATAAGCTAAATGAAGTGTTTATGTAGTGCTCAACACGGTTTGAACATGTCCAGGTTCCTCTGATCTGCATCTCCTGCCTCAACTTGCATGAACAAAAACCTGCTTTAGGGGCAGATTATTGAAAGATTAAGGAGATTTGCTTACCAACCAATCCTTGGCCAAAGTCAAATCTGGAGACTCCGTCAACAATGAAGGAAGGTTTGGGAACAATTTTCTGAAACAGCGCAAACAAGTTGACATGTGAATGCAGCACTTTATGCAGCCAGCAGCTCTGATGACAGGAGATCAAACTCAGCAAGACCGAACAGATTCACTGACAGAACAACCAAACACAACATGACAAACAGCTGGACAAATGCCAGACAAGTTGGAGTATTTTGGTTTCACATATTCTATACAGAGAATATATTCATATTCTGCTCACTACTTTTCAGTTCAATCCTGGATATAGAAGGATGCCGTCACATGGAGTTTATCAAAGTTATCTGTTATTGTTTTATCGTTTCTACCATCCCGTCCTCCTGAGCAAGCATGTGGTGACAGTGGACAGAAATGACTCGTTTTTCACAGGAACAAACATCCAGAACCAGGAGGAGCAGAACATCTAACAGCAGCTTTTCTTTAATGCTCATCTTTCAGAAACTTTATTTATTTAAAGGTTTAAAACGTTGAGAGCATTCAGCTAATTTCTTCTGCTTAGCTTTCTGTTTAGTTCTCTAACCAACAGTTTGCTGTGACCTTTGACATAAAGACACCAGGAAGTATTTATGAAACGACACACATTTGCTCTGATGTTTCAGTAAAGGAGTGTGAAACCTGAGTCCTGTTTGGACCTCCAAAGTCTGGCTATCACTCCTTCAGAACCACCGTTCCCAGTTTAAATGGGTCTGGACGGTTCCTGCGTCTCAGCAGGTTCTTCCTTCCCTCTGACCAGGGCGATCCCAGTCTCCCTGGTCCAACATGCTCCAGTCCAGCAGCTGAGTCTCCTCCTTGGTCCAGTCTAGTCCGGTCCGGTTCGGTTCTGCTAATCACCTCATTATGTGACTCTGTGATGAAGCAGAGACTCAGGACCTGCAGGCCTGATCTAGCAGAAGGAACATGATGGATGCCGGATCTTCCAGCAGCAGAAACTTTGGCTCCCTTTTACATTTCTTCTGAACAGGGCCAGCCCAAGGTATAAGCGAATTAAGCGGCCGCTTAGGGCCCCAGGGCCGCTAGGGGGCCCCCTAAGTGGAACTGTTTTTTTTTTTGTTTTTTTTTATGTGATATTAACAAAAACATACAAATTCATTATAAAGTTGTGATTT
>NW_015112720.1:12106-13369 GCF_001443285.1 Poecilia latipinna
AAAGCTGTAGGAGGAGATAGATCAGATGCGGCGTCTATGAAAAAGAGGATATGGCGGATTTTGATCCAAAATGGCCGACTTCCTGTTGGGTTTGGACCATGGCTCCAAGAGACTTTTTTGTAGGTCCTGACATGATACACATGTGTACCAAGTTTCATAATTCTAGGTTAAAGCATGGCTTGGGGCTGATTATTTAAAAAATTCTAGGGGGCGCTGTAGAGAAATTAGGCCACGCCCATCAACGACTGTTATGGATTCCTGTTCGGGGATGAATAAGGATGCATCCTAGTGAGTTTGGTGCAGCTGGGCTGAACGATGTGGAATCTAGAGCCAAACGTATGGCGGCGGCGTTCCCTCTGCATCGTCGTGCTGCCACGGCCACGCCCTCTACTGAAAACTCTTGGCGCTTTAAAGCAAGTGAGACCAACATGTTATCTGTCATCCAACACAGAATCATCTTGATTAGGTAGAGAGAGCCATAGATGGAGCTTTACAAGTCAAAAAAAGGCACTTCCTGTTCTGAGGGGGCGGGGCTTAGATGACGTCAGACTATGACGACATAGGATCGTCAGGCATCCCACCACGATCACTCATGTCAAGTTTGGTGCAGCTGGGCTCAAAATTGTGGAATCTGCAGCCAAACGTATGGACACGGCGTTACAGGTCACTTCGCCATGCTGCCACGCCCACCTGCTCCATCAAAACCAAACAGGGTTGGAATCCATGACACTCCAACATGTTTTCTGTCTGTGGACAGTTTCATGTTGATTAGGTCAAAGGGGTCAGATAGCGACCGTTCACAGTAAAACATGACACTTCCTGTTCTCAGGGGGCGTGGCCTAAGTGATGTCATCATTTGACCATTGGGTATTGTAGGGGACCCGATGATGATCAATCACTGAAAGTTTGGTGCTGCTGTGAGTTTTTTTGTAAAAGTTATAACCGTTTTATTTTTCATGGCGACTAGGTGAACTTTGACCCCAGGTAACTCCATTTAGAAAAAAAAAAAACGCAAACCTACGATAACTTTGGATCGGCCATGCCTTATGAACGATCTGACCGAGTTTGAAGCCGATCGATCGAAATCCCTAGGACAAGTTCGATCAAATGCGAACCCTGTAAACGGCCAAAATCAGGTCAAAATTGGAACTTCAATCCAAAATGGCCGACATTCTGTGATACTTGCACTATGACATTAATTGTAAATTCTCAGTGTCTTGAGGAGCTCTACAAGTGTACCGAGTTTCAAGTCTCTACGATAAA
>NW_015112720.1:19858-37532 GCF_001443285.1 Poecilia latipinna
ACGGAAGAATAAAAAAAATAATAAACAATAGAAAAACAATAGGCTCTCGCAGCGCTTAGCTGCTCGGGCCTAATTAAAGCTCCGCGGAGCCTCAAGCGGCCCTCGCAGCCAAGCGCCGCTCAAGCCTATAGCCACCGCGTATGTTCCAGCACCGCCTCCCCTCAGCACCTCCTACCCCCAGCCACCGCCTCCCCTCAGCACCGCCTCCCGCCGGCCACCGCCGACGCTCGCGCGCCGTCCTCCACGCGATCCGCTTTGATGCCTTCGGCAGCGTTCCCTGGCGATCCACCCAAAATCTGGAGCAGATTGGGCCATGTGGCAAGGAGATACAGCTGTTTGATTAACCTAGGGGGCGCAGTGGAGTCAAATTGCAATTAAACTCTATTGGGCTCCTTAGAGGTTCACAAGTGTCACTCATAAAAAGTCTGGTGTAAATCGGATGATGTGTGTGTGAATAAGAGACGATCGTATGCATATGGCGAGGGACAGCCATTTTGCCACGCCCCCACGGGTCAGTAGGCATTGACAGAGTTCATCTTCATGTCATTTTATGTCAGTCTGCAAAGGATGAAACCCATATGAATTAGAGAGTAAAAGTAAGACATACAGTAGAAAAAACAGGTGACTTCCTGTCGGAAGTGGGCGGGGCTAAGGTGATGTCATCAATCGACCACCTAACTGTGATGAGGGCTGGTCTATAATGAGACATAGAAAGTCTGATGCAGCTGTGACCTTGTATGTGCATGTTATGTCACTTTGATGCTTAATGGTGAATAGTCAAAGTTTGGGACTTAGCCACGCCCACATGCTTTGACACACAAAAATTCCTGTGATAACTTCTGACCTTTAATGTCTCAACTCTCTGCTGACTGAGTTTGAAGTCTGTATCTCGAAAGCTGTAGGAGGAGATAGATCAGATGCGACGTCTATGAAAAAGAGGAAATGGCGGATTTTGATCCAAAATGGCCGACTTCCTGTTGGGTTTGCACCATGGCTCCAAGAGACTTTTTTGTAGGTCCTGACATCATATACATGTGTACCAAGTTTCATAATTCTAGGTTAAAGCATGGCTTGGGGCTTATTATTTAAATAATNAAGGTTTCAATAGGCTCTCGCAGCGCTTAGCTGCTCGGGCCTAATAATAATTTACAGCAAGGTTTCAATAGGCTCTCGCAGCGCTTAGCTGCTCGGGCCTAATTATATGCAGCGATCATCTTCATGGATCATTTTTGTTTGTTTGTTTGTTTGTTTGTTTGTTTGTTTTTGTGATTATAAGTAAGTATGGGCCCATTAGTATCATTTGACTGATCAGCTATCTGTAAATGATCTGTAAATGATAGCTCTTCTTCCTAAAGAGATGCCAAGTTATATTAACTTCATCTTTTGTTATATGTGGTGTTGTTAAGTTCAACAGTGACTGTCAAGGTAAATAAAAAGCATATTGTTAGCCTACTGATCGGGACAATTGTGACCCCTGCTGGACCTTTTCAAAAGGTGCCTGGATCATACTCGCCTCCTGTGCAGAGGCGCGTAAAATCATGTTAACTCGTCCAGAATACTGCCTATCAGGTAGTGTGGCACCAAATATGTTGCATTGTATTTAGCTCATGTTCTTAGATATAGATGAAGAATGCAATAGACGATAATTAATTCGGCATATACCAAGTTATTATCAGGGGGCGTCACTGTTACAATTGCCTGAGTTTCGCTTCCTGACAGTCCAGACTCGGGGCTTACTAACTCATGTTAGTAGGTCACAGTCGCAGCTGCTCCTTCTGCTGTCTAGCAGAAACTGAGGGGTAAACTCTCAAATGGGCGCAGGCTAGTTAGCGAGGCAGGTGGGTGCCTAGTCAGCTGTATGGCAGGAGAAAAGCTTATTTTAAATATTGAGAGCTAATGTTATCATGTACAAACTCTAAGGTTAGCAACGGCTAATGAAAGTATTTCGGTCCTTGTTTGTTTTTATTTATTTATTAGCTAAGTCTAGCTAACGCGGAAGGCGTCTTCCTTCAGTGTAACCAATGGTTTTGGTAACGGGTTTAATGCGCTGCACCTTTTAGAAAGCATTTCCTGCAGATTTGAGGATGTCTAAACGCCTGCGAAACACTGAGTTGTGCGCCGATTGCTGTGGTCCAGGTAAGATCATTCACACTGAGGGGTTTACTTGCATTTAATATTATTAATCTGCTGACTTTTGGTTACTAATCCTTGATCAGATTATACCTGCCGCCCCGCTGTGCTGTCTTCTGCTTAGTAGTTCCTGCCTGCTTTTTACACAGACTATTGATGTGTGTAATTGTATCATAGCAAATGGCACTGCCAGATTTTCCCATCTAATTTTGAATTTTAGCATGTTATAAAGTTTTAGTCGTCAGTGCCATGCTTGCTCTTTCAGTGTAATGTGAGGTTCTCGCCTGCTTTCAAATTTATAAGTCACCGAGTAAGGTTCTGTGCAATTCCCCAATCTTTGAAGAACTCTAATTACGCCCTTTTAAAACGGATTTATAAAATTATTTACAGCAAATAAAAAGGAAACTATAGAACTCTTCCGACCCCAAAACAAACAAAGCAACAAAAATAACTTTAAAAGGGATGCAAGTATTTTTCATTTTTATAATTGTGTACAAAGGAGCATTTATGATATTATGAATTTTTGTTAAAATTCATTGAATATATAATAAATGTGTCATCACAGGCTGAAGTTGCAGCACTAAAAGCTAAGCCAGCAACATATATTATTACCAGTAGCAGAAGTGGTAACCATTTAACAAATTATAACTTCCCTTTGTTAAACAGTGCAATCTTTAGTTCAGACACAGTGCATCCAGCATTCAAACGGCAAAGAAGATACTGTAAGTTCTTTTGATCAGCTTAAAAATATGATTTTTTTTTTAAGTTTAGATGGCAGTTTATGTTTATTTATTCATAAGATTTGAAGGAAGGTCTTCTATTGTGACACAAGCAGAAACCCTCATATCATCTTGGTTCTGCCTATTGAATACAACCAGAACTTTGGCTGCAGTGGTTTTGGTCCAAGAAATCACAGAAGATGGCAGCAGTTACTTTGCATACCTGGCAACCTAACAACTAATGCTAGGCTGGGAGCAAATACTTCTTTAAAAACAGCTTCCTTGTCTAAATTTAAGTCTAAATAAGGCTATTTTTCACACTTGATGCATTTTAGTAAATAATAAATCACAGAAGATGGCAGCAGTTACTTTGCATACTTGGCAGCCTAGCAGCTAATGCTAGGCAAATACTTCTTTAAAAATGCTTCCTTGTCTAAATATTTAAGTCTATTTTTCACACTTGGTGCATTTTGGTAAATAAGCAATCACAGTTTTACTGAGCATCTAAGATTCCACATTTGGTGGACAATATTTGACTTACCTTTTGGTATTTTTTTTGTCATGGTATTCATTAAAAGTGGTAATAGTTTTATCCCTAGCTTGAACCTAATTACTCCTTAGTAAAGCTTATTTCTCTCTGTGGCAATAAATCTCATTACAGCGTAATGGGCTGATCAAGGTACACAATGGTTTAAAAGTCACTGCTTCAAAATTGCTAAAAGTAAAATCACAAAATGTGTCTGAGGTTGGACTAAATATCAGTTAGCTGACCTGTAACACCACTAACAGTCTCTTTGTTTATCCTTCATTTAGTCTTGCGTGTAGAATAAGATATTTTTACCATTAAAAACAACAAATATGGGTAAATATTGAAGGTAATTCATGGAGTTAGTATTTAAACTCCTTCTTTAAACCTTCTTTTTGGATTAGGGTTAGTTGATGACATCAACCTACAGACAAATTGGCTGATTCAATACATTTTCCTCTTCTTTTGGGAAATTAAAAACAGTAAAGCTCTACATTTTAGACATGGTATATTGATCTGAAAAATACCATCCAATCAAAAAAAAAAAAAATCCTATTAAGTATTTTTAATCAAGATTTCATTCAATGAGACTCTCAAACCAACTACAGTCCAACATGAGATGAATGGCATCTTTTTGTTGAAGTAAATTATAGGCCTGGGAGAAACTTGGAGTGAGCTTTCACACTCTAATGGGCCTGCGAAAGCGGAACAAATAATGACTGCATTGTGTCTCGGATACTTTTCAAAACTTCCATTCGAAGGCAAAAGAAGTGACGTGATGTTTTTCAGTAGTCACAGGAAGCAAAACAGGATGCAAAGCGCGTTGACTGCTGTTCTTGCCGAACAATTCTTTTATTGTTATAATGCGTTTGATTTACTGGAAGAAAATCAAACGCATAGCTTCACTTTCTTCAGAAACAAAAAAAATTAACCAACTATCTTTTCCTCTTTATCGGTAAATGAGAAAGTTTGCGAAGTATGCAGGACCTCGTCCGTCATCTTGTCACTCGGATTAGTTAACCCTGGGGGTTTCTCAGCAGCTGCCCCAGCATATGGCTGGCACCGGTTGTTGAGTGTTAATATTTTTAGAGTTTCAGGATGCGGCATTAAGTTTAGAGGTTCTTGTTGAGAAAAGCATGGAGGAGGCATGTCAGCAAGTCCCAGCAGAGGGGTTATTAAATGGAGAAAAAGAGAGACCCAGGAGACAGAATCCGACCGCCAACCCCAGCAGCTGTTGCTCCTGCACATCAGCTGCTGCTTAGACATTTACAGTCCTCAGTGTCTGCCCTCTCACAAAGCCATGTCTGATAGTTTAGACCTCGGAAGGATCTTACGAGTTTATTTGGTTTTTTAACTCCTGTTTTGGTGTCAGAAAGTTTCTCTGCAGGATAAAGACAGCAGTCAGCAGTGGAGCAAACTGTGTTACATCCTCTCTGTTTCTGTTTGCAGCACCATGCATAGCTTTCACATGTGGCTCATTTCTATTTCTCATTTCTCTTCTGCCTGAACACAGCAGCGAAAGAGGAAGCTGCTCTGTCAGAAGGTGCTTCCACCTCTAACTGCTGGTCCTCACTTCCTTTTTAGAAACTTTTTACACACTGCACAGCCTCACTTTGACATGCAATTAAAGCAGCTTTAAGGGACTATTGCAACAATACGGAATTGACCTGTGTATCTTATTTTTTTTCCTTCGGTTGCATTTGCATTCAAACGTTCTTAGATGTAATTTTAATACGGTAGCAGATTGATGAATATTTGAGATTTTAAACGGAGACAGACATCTTAAGAAAAGTTTAAGAAATTAATTTGCAAAACATAAAAATGTAATACCTTTAATTTGTTTCACAAACAGAGATATATATTAGTTATTTTAATTATAGCCTATAGTAAGTTAAACCCAAACTTCAGCTCCTCAAAAAGTCGCAATATTATACAAGACCGGTTAAAAAAAAACTACATCCCTTGGTCATGGCTCTTTTTGCATGAAATACTTCATCAGAGCAGTATGTGGTGGACTAGGCATGAGGCATTGATGAGGTTCAAAGTAAACCTGGCTTTCTTAATGCCAGCCTTAAAATGGTCTGCTTTCAGGTTTCTGGTTCAGCAGTGACTTAAATCAACCATTTCCTTTCACTCTATCTTTCAACATTATACTTGTGGGGGGGGGACACACTGAGCAGCCTCTTCTTTAGCAGTGACCTTTTGTTTCAGCCATTACTATCTGCTAGACAACTGTCAGGTTAGCAGACCTCCTTATGATTATGTATGTGTTTACACTTCTTAAACATAACAATTCTGTGTGAGCTGTAAGACATTCCTTTTTGTGTAGTGACTCTAACCTTATAGCACAAAATATGGGGTTTGTGTTTGTGGTATGCACCTTGGTGGAAAAAAAAAAGTACATTGTTTAAAGCCTGTATGTTTTCCTTAATGGCTTTGCAAGATGCACCCAATCATCTCTGCCTGTTTGAAAGTAATTGGCATTTATCAATCTGTGAAGGGTTGCAAAGTTATTTCTAAGACTTTGGGATGCCAGTAAACCAAAGTCCATGATCTACAACTGGAGAAAAAAAATGCAGCAGTAGTGAATCTTCCCAGTAGAGGCCAGTCAATCAAAATTACTCCAAGTACACATCAAATATTCAACCAGGATGTCCCACAACAACCCAGAATAACATCTAAGGTACTGTAGGCCTCACACCTGCATCATTTAAAGTTCAAGATTTAGAAACAGGAGGAGAGTTACCGGGCATAAATGGCCTCCATATGAGAGCTGCAGCGACAAAAGCACCGAGCAGAAGGAACAAAAAATCCCCAGCTTAAACTCCCCCCCCAAAAAAGATCTTGATAACGAGTGTGATGTCACATTTGACTGAAACCCAACACAGCACTTTAGAATCTAACCATCTTACTGACAGTCAAAAATGGTGGCGGTAGTGTGATGGTTTAGGTCTGATTTTGACCTTATCTTCCTGTCTTCCAGAGCCTCGCTGGGCCTCCGTGAACAGGGGAGTGCTGATTTGCGACGAGTGCTGCAGCGTTCATCGGGGTCTCGGCAGGCACAGCTCCCAAGTCCGTCACCTGACTCATTCCACATGGCCTCCAACACAGCTTCAGGTTAATGACCCCCCCCCCCACAGAGAGATGATTCTGATTTACGTTCTTCTTTGCTCGTAGTACCGTTCGGCACGCTGTGAAAGTGTCTTCTCTAGAGGCCGAGCAGGCCTGGGATGCCTTGACGTTACACAGCACATATCTTTGTAGTTGTACTTGTCATTGGATGGGACGCATTTTAAACAATCGCATTTTAAACAATCGTCTGTTTTACTCCGTCCAGATGGTGCAGACATTATACAGCAATGGTGCAAATTCAATATGGGAGCACTCCCTTCTGGACCCTGCATCTGTGATGAGTGGAAAACGTAAGGCCAATCCTCAGGACAAACTTCAGTAAGAGCTTTTGTTGTGTTTTTCAGTCTTTATTTGTGGAGCATCTGCGCTGTGGGGGCTCAACTTACCACTTGGCCAATTAGTTCCCCTATTTTTTACCCTTATGTTAAACTCCCTGCATCCGTTTCATAGCCCTGCACTTAACTGATGTAATATTTAGTTAGATATCGCATTTCGAGAGCCATGTATTCACATTCTGCATGCCAATAATATTTTTGGCCAGTTGGTTGGTCTGCAGCGGCCCCATGATGCTCACCATATGTGATGCTAAAGCTTGCAGAACACACTGAGAAAAAATTGTAACGACGGGGAAAGAACAAGTGTAAGGAAACTGATCAAAACTGATGTAGATGTTGCTATATTCAGCTATGATATTGTGTCCATATGTTTATCTGCTATCATGCATGACTTATTTAATCTGTATTAGTATGATTAACGAACGTGCATATCTGTGCAGCCGACCAAATGCTCTTTGCTCACACTTAATTGTGGAGATTTTGTGGAGATCTAAACAAATTAAATTTAAAGTGGACATATAGTAGTTTCAAATCCTTAATTTTCACATTTAAGCCATTCAGTGGTGGCCTATTTAAAGTGGCATTAAATTATATTTAAAGTTTTTAGATTCTGTTATATATAACTTTTCCCATTTCAGTGTCATGGTAGTTGATGTTAAGAATATTCTGACTGTCTTATAAGGCAGGTACAAAATAATCACAACTTTTAAGGGTAGTACATTTCAACGAGGTGAAATTACCTGCACAAACACAGGAGATAACAAAATTCAGTATGCTTGGCAAAAAAAAAATGAAAAGATCAATATTGAGATGAATAGCAAACGTCCCTGAATTTAAGATGTGTTTTTTTTTTTTTTTTTAATTGATCTCCATGGATTGAATTCATGATGTTAATCATAAAAATATCGATGAGAAAAAAAAAGATTGCTGTTTACTCATTCATTTCATGTTTCTGTTTCAAAAGCCCAAACAAATCAGAGTTTATTAGAGCCAAATATCAAATGCTGGCATTCGTCCATCGCATGCCGTGCCGTGACGACGACAGCTCTACAGCAAAGGATTTAAGCAAGGTAAGAAGAAATAGATGGGGAACAACGTTGCATTTAAAATACTCTTTAGCAAATCTAACAGGTTCAATTCATACAAAACAATTTTTTAGTTTATTACTTTGCTTTTTAGAGTTAATGAGCTTCTATTTAGTGAACCGTGACTTTTTGTTTCCTTGGCGTATAAATATAACCTGGCGCAGGATTAGATGTCATAACCGTAAAGACAAAGGGACGTACTATTAAAGTAAGGCAGTCGTCTGTTGCTCTTCATAGGATTACTCTGTATTTGGTTAGAACAAACATTTTGACAAAAACTTTGACAAAGAAGTCTGAACCATGTCTTGCCTCCACCTTCAGCGGGGGCGATGGTAAGAGAGGAACTGCAGCAAATCATGGGGGTTGCTGAAGCAACAATTTTATTTTAAGGTTTTTGCTCAGATATTTATTGCAGGATGCAAGAATAATGTAGTACTTAGATTTGTTTTTTCACAGCATCAGCTGATTCTTTAGCTTGTTGCGTCTTCATAATGTTTGTCAATTACTTTTCAGCAACTTCATTCGAGTGTGCGCACAGGAAATCTCGAGACTTGTTTGAGGCTGCTGTCTCTGGGAGCACAAGCTAATTTTTTCCATCCAGTAAGATTTGGTTTTTCATTTTAATACTTTGATTAAATTTTTTATGTTTTTTTTTATTTTTGTGTGTGTTGATTCTTCTCTCGGCGTTGCTGATAATTGATGCGTCTCTTCCAGGACAAAGGAAACACTCCTTTGCATGTAGCTGCAAAGGCAGGCCAAGTATCTCAGGCTGAACTGCTGACTGTGTATGGGGCTGATCCTGGAGCTCTAGACAGCAATGGCAAAACTCCCATTGACCATGCAAGGTATAGCCTCTCATTATTAACAGTTCATGTTTTTTAGTCTTTCATGACATTTCTGGATCTACGCATCTTTAACTATTTGTGTTACTGCTGTGTTTTTTCAGAGAGGTTGGTCACTATGACCTGGCAGACAGGCTGGTGGAGATTCAGTATGAGCTCACTGATCGACTGGCGTTTTATTTATGTGGCAGAAAACCGGGTAAGCAGTGACAGAGAGTCATTTGTGATTTGTGCTTAATTGGTCTGTGCATGTTTTGGTAATTATGTTTCCTCATCTGAAACCAGTAATGAAAGTAGTGAGGGATTATACAACACAGGTTGTGATTTTCTTTCCTTCCAGGCTCTGTTCAGACTTGCTGTACTTCATTTCTTGTTTGATTTTGACAAATATTTAAGAAATAAAGCGTGAAAGGGGGGAGATAAAAAAGCAAGCACAAGGCAGCTGAGCATGCAGCTAAAAGATGCTAAAGAGTGATGATGTTATGTTTGGAACGCTGAACTAAGGCCTCAATGCATAACACAATGTCCATGCCAGGCAGTAGTGATAACCGAGTCCAGTTATTAATCAATGGCAACTCCAGACAGATGGCTTTTTAGCCTTGATTTAAAAGAACTCAGTGTTTCAGGATTTTTGCTGTTTTCTGTAAGTTTTATTCCAGATTAGTGGAGAATAAAAACTGAAAGCTGTCTCGGCTACATGCTTTACACATGCAGTAAATGTACACACTGCAAATTTCATCACAAAAAGAGAGAAAAACAGCATTATTTCTGTTAATATGGTGTATTTTTATAACATAAAACAAACAACCATTTATTTTCTTTAACTACTCATCTGATCATAAAATTCAACAGCCAAAACATGCGGGGGCAGACTCCATCTGAAATTATTGTTAGTAATGGTTATGCCAAATAAATCCACAACTCTCCTCTTGATCCATGTAGATCATAAAAATGGTGAGCACTTCGTCATTCCCCAGATGGCTGACAGGTACGTTCCATTCATCTTAAGGGTCTTGTCTTTAGTTTACCATCAGTCAGGCACGTTTTCATGCCTGTGTCGCTCTCTCTCTCTTCCCACCTTCCACTAACTCAGTGTTTGCTTTGTTTAATCTAGTTTAGAGGAAGCAGATCCACTCAAGTTACAGTTTTAGCAAATAATTCAGTTGTTCTGACTGTAAATGTATGCTCTAATTTCACTTCAGTCTGAAAACTGCTCTGCAGAACACTGTGCTTTTTAAATTACATATTTGAACTTTTTCACTTGCTCTCTTTTGATGGAGCAGAAATGTGTAAGTATAACTTGGTTAAACAGAAAAACTGGGTGAAATTCATCTGCATGTAATTGTAAAAGTTACCTTTTCTCTTTGTAGAAGTCCAGATCTAACAGAACTTGCAAAAGCCGCAAAGAGAAAACTGCAGTCAGTGAGTACTTATCTTGCCCTTGGAGGTTTTTATTCATTCAGCCTCCTTAAAGCTAAATGTGCTTTTCTTACCTTTATTCAGCTCAGCAATCATTTATTTGAGGAGTTGGCCATGGACGTGTATGATGAAGTGGACAGACGAGAGACAGATGCAGGTAAAGGACAAATAAGTGTCTTTTGATTTGAGAAGCTGTCTCGCGTTGCATTTCATCAAAGTGCCATTTTTCTTTTTTGACCAGCTTGCAATAAGGTGCAGCTTTGCTCACCTCTGTCATCTGTATGTCATTGCTTGCAGTGTGGTTGGCAACACAGAATCACAGCACGTTGGTGTCGGAGACGACTCTGGTTCCTTTCCTTCCTGTAAATCCAGAGTATTCATCAACAAGAAACCAGGTGAGTTGGCTTCACAGACGCCTCTGCAGGTTTCTGCTGCAGGTTCTGCTTTTTACTGAAAATTAAATTTTGGTACAGTTGTTTGACTGGTTTTTTTTATTTTTTTTTTTTTTTAAGGGGCCTTTTTTTTAATTTTTCTTAATTCTATTGATTCACCATATTTAAAATTCTAATCTTTACTTTGTATAATTTTAATCTGCTTGATTTTATTATTATTATTTTTTTCTTATTGTATGTTGTTTTTAACTTTTTTTTTGCACAAGCACTTTGAATTGTCTCCGGCTGAAAGGTGCTACATAAATAAAGTTGCCTTGCTTTGCCTTGCCTTTAGGGACGACAGAAGCTCGCAAGGTTCAACGCACATGAATTTGCAACTCTAGTCATTGATATTTTAAGTGACGCCAAACGCAGACAACAAGGGAATTCTGTCGGCAGTCCGAAAGGTCTGTATCCTCCTGTCGCTTTTATCCAGAGCTCTGCTGACATTAATGTAAACTACAAAAGTTCTCAGACTGGCCTGAACATCATAACATTTTATGACGTTACAATTACAACTAAGGCAATTACAATTTAATTTCAGCGTCGCGAAAAACATAGCAGACAGGCGAGGGATGGAGTCATGAACAAGTTTGATGGAGAAGTAGGTTGTAAAACGAAATCCCAAGCTTTGGTAATCTCACAGATTACCAAAACCAACACACTGTTCAAGGAGAGCCATCGGAGAAGCAGTGGGGGGCCTGTGGTAACTCTGAGCAGGAGAGATGCCCAACGTATCTGCGATATTAGTTGTACATTTCTTAAACCTGGTCAATGTGGATAAGTGATAACATGGCAATCTGGGTAGGTTAGAAATTAACCCTTTTATTTTTATTTTTTTTTGCCTACATGCAAAATGTTTTGTTTGAAAAATTAGCACTTCACATCCCACTGAACACATTCTCCACCATAAAACATAGTGGTAGCCGTATTATGCTGCGCTCCGTCATTCATGATTTCTTTCAGCTGCTATATTGACTATTAGTATTTATTATTGAGTTAGTAAAATAAAAACTTAAATGAATTGCCCATCTGTTGCCAGACTTAAAGTTTGAGGTTCACAGATGCCTCTCCGTCCAATCTGACTGAACTTGGAACTATTCTGTGCAGAAACAATGGGCTAAAGGTTTAGCCTCATGACGTGCAAAGCTGGGAGAAACAAACCCGTAGTGACCTGCAGATGTTTCAGTCAAGTACTGCGTGAGGGGTGCGAATACCATCAAATATTTACAACTGTTCTGGTCAAACTCCAGAAGCAAATATATTGAAGGTTGTGGTTGTAGGATGACAAAATGTGGGAAAGTTCAAGGGAACACTGAATACTTTTGTAAGCTGCTGTGTCAATCGGACCGACACTAACCACGCCATTTTGATCCCGTTTATTCCAGACAATGTTGAACTCATATTAAAGGGCGTGGCTGTCAGACACAGCAGTGATTATGACAGCGTGGCTTCAGATGAAGACACAGATCAAGAGCTCCCTTCGAGCAAAGGAGACAGAACCAAGGTATTTGACCACTGAGTGAGGACACATGCTCCCTGCTGGTGGGTTTGTCTTTAACCAGTTTCCTCAACAGAGCCTGGACTCTGACATTTCTGACGGCCCTGTAACTATGCACGAATACATGGAGGTGAAAAATGCGCTCACTGCCTCCGAAGCCAAGATCCAGCAGCTCTTGAAAGCCAACGACGATCTGAGCGACGAGCTGAGGCTGATGCAGAAAAAGGTATCCCCCGCACTGCATCAATGAGATCACTAACCCCCGGGGGATCGCTGACTGGGAGGGTGGGGGAAGTTTGTGGAGACGCAGAGCGGCTTCTGGAGCGCAGTGTGAGCGCTCCCTGGTGTCGGAGGTTATGAACTGATCAGAGCCAGTGAGATTGGATCGAATCAGCTTTCTTTTTGACCAGCATGTTTCAGAATCTTAATAAAAAAAAACCTCATATTTGTTTTTTCTCCTTGTTTTTCATTTTTTATTCTTTTTTGTTTGGTTGACTTTCAGAAAAAGCAAAGCATCTTTTTTTTTTTTTTCATTTAATAACGGATTATATTTTTATTGTGTTATCAGTTGGAATGAATGTTATGGCATCTAATGTTACTAACAAGCATGTTGTAAAAAAAAAAAGCATGACATAATTTACCCTGGATTTTAACGTTTTATGACACAATAGTGACTAACGAACCGTGTATGTTTGTGTGTGTGTGTATGTTGCTTTACCACACGTTCTGTTTTTATATTTCAAAATGTTGGAAATGTTGTTTTAGTTGTGTTTTCTAACTAGTTACATTGGACTGAAAGATACTGGTCAAACAAACTTGGAACCCTGTTGCTCTGGTCTTTAATCTGTGTGATTAAATCACACAGAAAATGATCCACTGGCATGTGGAGCCACGCCTGTCTTGATTTGCACAGACAAGAAATGCATCCTATTTGCTCTCATGTTGCACATGTTTTGTGCAGTTTAGATTCTCAACATGTGTTTTCTAGAACCTGTTTTTTTTTTTGTTTTGTTTTGTTTTTTTTAAGTCTTGTCAATGGACCCTTTAGGATAAACATATGCCTCTCAGTAAATTAGAATATTTTGAAAGGTTAATTTATTTTAGTTAATTAGTTAAAATAGAGAATCACATATTTTAAAGATGAATTGCACACAGACATATTTCAAACTTTGAAATGACGTGTACCTGTACTTAGGCTTCGTTTTTTGTGGATGGTAGCAGTTCGGTGTCCACATTTAGATAAATGACTGTCAATGCAAACCAGTCAATACTTATAACTTGTTTTATTTTGACATGTAATGTGGCCGCGACCCGTTCTTTTTTTTCATATCGTAAACATATCAGCTCCCTGAACTTAAATCAGAGACTTTATCCTCCTTTCTCCTACCAAATCCTTCCTTCCCTCTTTTTGTCGAATGCCAGTTGCTACATTGATTTTGGGGCCAGGTTTTGCTTCTCTTCTCTTTTTTTATGGTTCTTGAGTCTGTTCTGTAGCTGCATCTTTGTGCAACAGTCTCTTGCTTGCTTATAACTTGCTTTGCATTTTGGGACCAAGATTAAGTCCTTTTTAAAAATGACGTCCAGGGAATATGGCAGACATGTCTGCATGAATTTGATCTCACAGTAGTTGGTAACTTTTGGATGCTAACATTATTTAAACTAAATCTGAAGCTCCAACGATATTTCTAAATTTAGTTTTATGCAACGGAGTAGATTAGTCTTATGGAAATCTAGATTTTTTAAAAAACGTTTTGTCATGAAAGCGGCTTCAGATTTGTTTGTGTGTTTAAAATTCTTAATATCGACAAAGATCTACTAAATTAGTGCCACATTAAAGAGTCGCCAGGATCGAAGTTAAGTTAAAATGTATAGAAATTGTAGGATAAAATCAGTTATGGTAAGCTTCACAGAGCTAACAGGGACCCAAGCTTGCCTTGCTGAGAGCGCCTCTTAGTGTACTGCTGACCGTCTCTTCCAGCTGCAATCTCTGCAAAGCGAGAACACCTCTCTCAGGCGGCAGGTCACAACAAATGTCTATCAGACCCCCAGCGGTACAGACTACCCTGACCCGTCCAGCCCCTCAGCCCTGAAACGCCGGCAGTCTGCGCGGGCCAGTCGGCCCATGTCAATGTATGAGACCGGCTCGGGCCTGAAGCCCTATCTTTCCAAAGGGGAAACTCCTTACCCAGAGGAGGGTCTCCCCAGCCTGCAACCCTTTCCACCTCATGTAAGTAAGACCCGCTCCCCGCAGCTTCCTCTGCACTGCTCACTTCTGTTGTCTTTCCCCCCTCATTTCTTCACCCTGTCTGCCGTCGTGTCGCTCTGCCCTTGTTTTTTTTATTTGATTTATTTGACTTGCCACAGGGTGTTTAGCTGTATCGAAGACTGAGATTCATTGAAAATGTCATTGCCACACATTTGTCTCGTTTCACCGTGTCCAGTTCAGAATCATGTCTACGTTGTCTCGGTTTACTGGATTGCTGCTTTATTTGGACAAACTGTATTTGTGGAAGCGAGTTGATTAGCTTTGGATTTTTGTACTGTTTTATGTTGACGTGCATTAAAGTCACCGTGTAAACTCTGTGTTTTGTAATGCATGACGCTCCTACACACACACGCACATTTCATCTGTTTTCATTTTCAATTTCAACAAGACATGGTTAAATTTGAGACCCCGCTTATAGTAAATGTACCTCTACCCTCTTGGTTTGTTTTGAGTTCATGCAGTTGATACAGGATATTTGGAAATAACTTCACAATTACAATCAATTCCTCATTTAAACCAATATATTTCATGTTCATAGGTTCTTCACCTTTTGCTCAGCCATTTTGTCATAATTACCAGTAGATTTATTCTGCCTGGGGAAGAGATCCATCTCCATTCATATTTTTTTTTTTACCTCACACTTTTTCATTGAAATATGATTTAACCTCTGTCTTTAGACAGAAAGGGGTGCATTTGTGACCTCTTCATCCCTTCCCTCATTTCCATCCACCCTGTCTTGGTCCAAGGACGACACTCCTCAAACGGTTAAGTACATTTGCGCTCGGCCTGCATCCTTGTGGGACACGGCAGATCCACTTGGAGCCTTCTCTCTCTGTCCCTCCTTCATAAGCTTCCTGTGCTCTCCTGCCATTTATCTGCCCTGCTGCATGAGCCGAACCTCCCACCGGCTGCCGTCACCAGCATCATCCTCAGCGCACCGTTAACCAGTGGGAAGGCAGAGTGTTTTGCTGTGCCTTGCAAAAGCATTCATTCCCCTTGAACTCGCTTACATTTGGTCACGTTAGAATTTACAGAGTCTTACAGACTCTGTGGGAAAGACCAACACAAATTAGTAAAGATATAGTTTGCAAATAAAATTGGAAAAGCGTGCAATGCAATCCGTATTCAGTATGTCTTATGTTGGTATCGTTTGTAAAATAGTATTTTTGGGTAAGGCAGCATCTGTTTTGCTTTTCTCAGGCTGACTGGAGGGCATCGGTAAACATACATTTTTATTTTTTTTAAAACAGATTCTCACAGATTTAAGACAGGGCTTTGACTAAACCATTTTATCAAAGCTCTGATTTGATGTTTTCCTTGAAGGTGAATCTCTGACCAGCTTACCTGGCACTGCTGAAGTATCTGCACAGCACGATTTGGCCGTCAATATGTTTCATCTGCGGGATTCGTGTTTCAAAACACAGAGTGTTTAGCATGTTGGTCAACATTTCGCCACTAATTTGGCGAAATAAAAAAGTCCAAGGTGTGTGAATTCTTTTGTAATCAAGTCAAAAGCTGATTGACCTGCTGAACCTTGAATTGAAAGGTGAACTGAAACAGCTGATTTTTTGAACATCACATTTCTACACTTTGAACACTAAGGTAAAAAGGAAGGAAATTGCACATTTTGTGAAATCTTAATTAGATTTTTTTTACTTAGTTTAATTTTGTCCTGTAGGTGATAAGTTTTGCAAGAAAAGAGAGAAAAATCTCACATCTGTAGCTGCCAAATGTTGTGATCCAGACAGGTTTATTTGAGAAGATGAGTCAGTGACCAAGGCAGAACAGACATTTTTGTTATGTCTGAATGCAAGAGAATTTCCTGAGGCGAGTTATTTGGTCTGCATTCTGATTCAGATTTAGATCTGGATTCGCTGAGAATATGGAGACCTGCTGTTTGTGAAAATGTTAAGCAGGCTTCCCAGACATGACTGTACTCGTACGTCTAAGCACTTCTGGAGTCTAAAGTTTAAGAAATTCCTTTAAAATCTGGTGCAAAGACGAGCTTTCCTGCAGTAAAATGTTTTGTTAAACATTAAGTGGTGTTTTTCTCTGCCATCAATTTTATTGTCAGTATGAGATTTTTGTTTTTTCTACACATGAATAACTACCAGTAGCTTTTTCTTTGAATAGTTTCACCTTCAACTTGGGAATCCACAAGCTCCCACACACTTATGATGTTGCTAAAGCACAGATATGGCTTCACTCTGATTTGAACAAAACTTCTGAACTTTGTAAATTTTTCCTTGCCTGTATTGCTCTAGTTTGATGCTCTGGCTTCAAAGCTTTGCTGGCCTGTTTTATTCAGCTCTGCTTTTCAATCTGAATGAATTGAACACATTCAGCAAGCAGAGGTTTTACATTAAGAATATTTAATTTATTACTGAATATAGTATAGTCTGTAGTATGTTGTTTATTTTTACTGGAAACTCTCTCTCCAGACGTCAAAGCTGGAAAAGCAAAGCAGCGTGCCAGAAAGCGACTATGACAACACCTTCAATGACTCCGAGATGGATGATTCTGGGTAAGATGATATATATGCCAGCAAATCGGAAGTTCTGCACCTTTTATGTTTTGTACACTTGAATAATTTGAAAACTTTTAAGCGTTGCTCTTCTTTTTACTCTTTTTGACTTTCCCCTTTGCAGCTTTGGCAGGAGAGGGAGGATGAGGAGCAGCGGGTGGCTTGGAGAGGGCAACTCCATCCCAGAGCTGGAGGATCTGCAGACGGAGTCGGACCCCACGCTGCCAAGCACGGAGGACGTCATCCGCAAAACGGAGCAGATCACCAAGAACATCCAGGAGCTCCTGCGAGCTGCTCAGGACAATAAACATGACAGGTCAGACTGAAGGAGAGCGTGTCTTATTTTCAGCCTTCTTGTCCTTTCCTCCATTTCAAACCCTCCTCCATTGATCATTTTTCAGTTGGTTTGTTATTTTTTGATGCCTTTTGTCCACTTTTCCCTGCCAATATTTCCCCTTCTCATTCCTGCCTCCACCCGCGCTGTCCTGTTGCGATACTCTTTGGCTTCCCCCATCCTTCGCCGCTTGTAGACCGTGTGAGCGTGAGGGAGTCCGACGACTCCGTCACAGCCTGGGATGTTTCAGCACCCTGGTGCCATGGGCTGAGAAGGCCTCCTCCCCCCTCCAGCCTCTCAGCCTGCGGTCCCCCGACCCCACCTCCTGGTACTCTGGCCTCTGTCCCTGCCTCCCAGGCACAGTTTTATTTTCCTCTTTCCTCTATTTCCTCTGCTGACTCTCACCTGCTAATAAGCTCTGCTTTTTTTT
>NW_015112720.1:40768-59185 GCF_001443285.1 Poecilia latipinna
CCCTTTCCCTTTTTTCCCCTCCTTACCCCCCCCCGCTAAAAAGCTTTTTTTTTTTTTTTTTTTTTTTTTTTTGATGTGCCTCTACATGGTTTAGTTATCTGACTTTAAATTGTCTTCTGTAGTAAAAAAAAAAAAAAAAAAAAAGCCATGTGGTTGATTGCTTCTAATATGGCATGTTACTCTGAAACAATTACTTCTGTATCTTGAGAGCTTCTAATGGCTAAATAACGTTGCAGCTTGTTATTTGTTTAGTATCAGTAATATTATGAGTTTGTGTGATTGTTAATTTAAGTTTAATGTGAATGAGACCATGTTTAACTCATAAAAAGCCTTTTTCGTCACAGCTTTGTCCCCTGCTCAGAAAGAATCCATGTGGCTGTAACAGAAATGGCCGCCCTCTTCCCCAAGGTTTGATAACACTTTTTGCATTTACAGTCAAACATTGTTGTATCCACTCTTCATCAGCATGAACTTCATCATAGTTTTAATGCTGCATCTGGCTCCTTGTTTTGTGGTTGGAATAATACAACACAATAACTGGGTGCCTGGGTTTCGATTTATTATGTATTTCTTTTTCAGTCACTCTGGGTCAAAATTATACATACACTCCTTTAATTCTGAATTATTCCTTACAGTTCATATCAGTTATGGGAGTGCGATGAACTCCAGAGGTGTAATATTGCGAGTTCAGCCCTAGCTAGGCTTCATCGCGTCAGATCATGAAGCTTTTCTTCAAAAGGTATTCAGTCTGTGTGGGCAGCTGTATATTTCAGTCACTTTTGAAGGTGCTGATGATGTTGATGTTGAGAGTGAATTGAGACAATGAGGCCCGTCCTCCGGGATCTTCCGGTTCACAGTTGTCTCAAGTCTTGGTGTAGGATGTATCTGAACATCCTAACCATCTCATCTTAAACTGAGCAATTTGGGTTAACGCTTGAAACTTAAACACAGGGTCTGTTCAGCTGCCAGCGATGATGCTGCATTCACGGCGCAATGATTAAAGCTTCAAAATAAGATTCACGCCGGTGATGAGTGCAAGCTTCTGAACGGCATCTAACATGGAGGGAATTGTCCACCGTCTCTGTTGGCTTCATCCCTTTGTGACCCACAAACCTGACTGTGGTTCTTTGTGTGTCCCCCCCGAGCAGAAGCCACGCTCAGAGACGGTGAGAGGGTCTCTGCGCCTGCTGACCACCAGCGCCTGCCGCCTACAGAACGAGTGCCGGAAAGCCGTGCCTTTGGACGGCAGCTCAGGGCCGGACATGCAGCTCGTCACCCAGCAGGTCATACAGTGTGCTTATGACATTGCCAAAGCCGCCAAGCAACTCGTTACCATCACAACGAAGGAGAATACTAACTAGACAGCATGCTCCAAAGCCACCATCTCAGTATTGTTCCTATATTTTCAGTGATTAAAAAAGAAAACAACTTATTTTTAATGTATTGTGGTATATGCATGTGTTTTTTTTTATTATTTAAAAACAATACTGACTATATCTAAAAGCAAGATTGTCAAAGGGAAAGGAAAAAAAAATGCAATGTTATGCAATGTATTTAGCTGTTGTTGTAGCACAATTCCTCTTAATGTAACATTTTCCGAAAAGCACATCTGTATTGCTCTATTATAGAGTGATTGTGAAACATCTTTACTCAGCTTAAAGTAGCTAAAAGAAAAATAATGAAGTACATTAGACTGCATGCTGAAATAGGTCAATGATAGCTGTCCAAACCATGTTTGTTTGCTATATCCAGGGTTCCTACACATTGAGAAACTCTAAACACTCTAAGGTAAAAATTACCTTATTTCTTTGTCTTTTCTGACTGTATAAATGTAAAAGTCCAACATAAATTTACAACAGGGAAAGGTCCAGTCAAATATTTGTCTTTATTTGTCTCAGACACAGTAAACTCTTTGCTTTTACAGCCAATTATCATGGGAAAAAAACATTTTCTTACCTGATAAACTTTATGTTCACAAACAGCACCCACTGTTGCTCTGGTGGTTTGCCTGTTTAATGTGTTAGCCGTTCCTATGTTTGCCATTTCCTGAGCTTTGGGTTGTTTTGCCTTTGCTTTTTGGAATCTAAGATTCATATTGTCTCATAATCATGGATTCAGTTTTTGCTGGGTGCACATCTGGAAATAATCAGATTTAGTCATGTTTCTGTTTTTCTGGTTCTAAAATATTAAGGAAATACGGAAGGAAATTAGGTGTGAAACAACACTTGTGTGTTGTTTTCCAGGTGCATTAAAAAACAAACAAACATGAAATTATGGTAACTTGAGTCCAAGGCTGAATGATATTGAAACCAACAAAATCTGGAAGTAAATATATTTCTTACGCTCTTATGTTTTTTCATACTTATCTGGAAAATCCTGAAATCAAATACAGATTTTTAAAGATGGTGTAGGAACCCTGAATGTAATACAGATCATCTCACCATCACTTTCAATATAAATAATTGAGCATCCAATTAACTCCCACCCATGGTTCAGAATGAATGTTTAGACGCTTCTTGGCGCTGCGGTATTAATGTTTGCTTCAATAAAATGTTATTTACATATTTTGTCAGCCAAATGTAACCCTGTCTGCAGTGAACTGCCACTCTGTGCCCATTTAGCCGGTGAAAGTGAGTTAGACCTGTTCAGGGGCCAAGATGTTTTCTGCCACCAGCACAAAGAAGATCTTTTAGTATTTACTGTTCCAACAGTTTGGTTTCTTTCCACTGGCTTCATGTTGTCTTGCAGGTGTTTCATTCAGCTTTTGGTCACATGTATGTGAGTTTTTCTCTGTTCTGTTTCCCCTGGTTTTATTTTCAATGTACAACGAATGGGCTAAAACTGTAGATGTGTTCTGTATTGCTGAGCAACCCAGTGTTTATCTTCCCAAAGTGTTTCTGAGTTCATTTTCATATTGAAATCTCTTCCAAGTAAGTCCCTTCCTGTGCTTGACTGAAGTGCAGGGATGTATGAAATGCAGCATCTCAGCTGGAAATGAAGTAAAAAAAAATATTTTTTAAATAAACTTTATTTATATGTAAACCTATTAGTCTTTTTGGTGTTTTTAGCTTCATGTTGTATTACTTCAATAGACAAATGTACCAGATGTTTGACTTCATTTCTTTTATTAAAAAAAAGTCTATAAAACAGAGTAGAAAATCCGCCACTCTACTACAAAACTCTAAAAGTGCAAAACAACAAACAATGAGCCCTTCAAAAACAGCAAAACATCAACATTATGATGGCACTCAACATGCTCTCCATCAAAAGGCACTAAAAGAGAGAGATTTCCATTTTTTTTTCAAATATCTAACTAAAAGTCCTTTGTGCAAAAGGTGCTGACAAAACAGGTTTAGTAGGGGATTGTCCGATTAGCTGTGAATTCTTTGTTTTGCTGTTTTGTGTTGATTTGAAGAATCACAAAGGAGGGCCATAAAGAAAGCTTCATCTGCAGAGCTTTGGATTTACTTTGAATTTTTCCCCTGTCTGTTAAACATCAAGGAGGAAAGAGAGAGGACACCTTCATTGATCACACAGTTGATCTTGGACATGAGGTTCTATAAAACATTTAAAACTAGCTCCCTTCAGACGGATACTTCATTAGTACGAGTCTATCTGTGCTGGAGTTTGGCTGTCTATGCCGGCTACGTCCAGGCTGATCGAGGTTTGCTGTAAATCTGAAATGAAAAAGGTGAAATTTAACATCTAGGATCAAATTGGATCTTTCTAAATTTAACACTTAGAAATCAGTTTACTATTCCTTTCTTACCTTTTCTTGGTAACCTTGCTCAGCCATCCTCTGCATCTCAGCCTTAAGGTCTTCCTCTTCGATTTCAATGGCCTTCTTTTCCTCTTCCTCCTTCTGCTGTTTCCTCCACTGCTCCTCCAATTGCTCTTGTTCTTTCTGCTCCACCTACATCGAACACATAAACCCAACTCAACAAACGGCTTTACAACAAGTCTGTAAAAGCCAAGTTGTGCCCTACGCTCCAACCTGAGCGTTCAGCTCCTGCATCCTGGCTGTCCTCTGGTCTTCTTCAGCCTCTTTTTCCAGACGTCTGAGCTTCTCCTCCTGCTCCAGCACCCGGATCAGCTCCTCCCGTTTCTTCAGAGATTCCTCTTGAGCTTCGCGGTTCTTCAGCATTTTCAACTCCAGCTGCTGCTGCCTCCCAGCAAGCACCTTACAGAGAAAACAAAACATGGCATTAACTTTATTATTCTTTATTATTTAAAGTTTTAGTCATTCAAAACAATTTTACCTCACGCATGAGTCGTTCTCTGGCCTTCTTCTCCTTCTCCCATTGGGCCTCACGTTTCTCCCAAACACGCTGAGCTTGTTCTCTGAGTGTACATGTGAAACATTAGCATACATGTGAAGTGCAGGGAGATTTCCGCAGATTCACATTGAAAAGGACTACAGCTGTTTGTGTCGCACGGATTGCAAGAAAAAAAAATAATGCTGTCTGCTTAACACTGTCGGTTTTAAGCAGCCTGTTGCATTGCTGGCTTCAGCAAGCAGAAAAAACCCCAAAACATTTTAGCTCTTTTATAAGTTCTGTGTTTAAGGAGAGAAAAATGAACCTAATGGACGTGTGCATGTACATATATTCTTTTAATCAATTTTGTGAATCAAATGCAGAAATGTAGCAAATATCAATGTAAAACAGTTGCAACAAGCAGCAGATGGCGGTGTTTTGTAAACCCTCCTCCTTCGTGTTTACAGAATCTGGGCACTGACCTGTGCAGGAAGTCAAACTCGGCCTCCCTCTGGCGCTCCAGCTCAAGCTGCTCTTCTATCACAAGTTTCATCCAGGCAGCGTTGGCGGCCGCTATCTCCCTTCTCACCGTCTGCAGCCTTTGTTCCTCCTTCTCTTCTTCCATCAAGGCCGCCAGAATCTTACGGTCGACCTCCTGGGGTTCGCAAAGATTCTCAAGTTAAAGCAATGCAAAGTGGAACATATTTGAATCAGCTAACTGCTGGTAAAGCACATTCACCAGTTCCTCTTGGATTTGTTGGGCTCTCCTCTTCATCTGAGCGCGGTACTGACGAATCAGAAAATGGCTGTGGTGGAACGACAACCAAATGAGCTCCGCAATTCAAACGTCATCAGTCATGAAAGGATTGTGGTTATTTATCAGAAACCTACCCCATTTCATGTTTCTGCTGCCTTTCCTCTGTCTTCTTCCTTTCCTCCTCCATCTTCTCCAGCTCCCACTGCTTGACCAGCAGCGCCTCCTGCTCCTTCTTCAGACGAGTGGCCTCAGGGAGACAATATGTACAACTTAGGAAGCAGGCTTTACACCATGACTTTTACCATGTTTCAGAGGGTGCACGAGATCAAACTTTTACCTCACCAAGAAAATATTTTTTTAATGCTTAATTTCTGTTTAATTTTTGTCTTTTCACAGATAAAGAAGAAATAAGATTTGACATTAATTTGTAAACATCTCTTCATGCAGAAGAGGACATTTAAGGGGATTTTCTGCGTTTTTGTGATTGCAGGTTTTTGCAGTACCTCCTCCTCCCTCATTTTCAGTTCTTCCATCTGTTTACGGAGCTCTTCTGCACTCTTCCGATCCTCTTCTCTCTTCCTCTCATCTGCTCGCCTTATCCTCTCCAGAGCTTCTTTTCGACTCCTCTCGTACTCATTTTCAAAGCGCGTCTTCTCCTCCTGCTCCTTCACTTCGTTCTGCATGTTTGATGAGACAGGTGTCAAACTTTCTTAATTATATGCCATGTTGAGGAGATTTAACCTGAGTAGATCCCAGACGTGATACTGTGCTCACAGACTGCATAAGTGCTCCTCAATTAAAAATTTATTGTCCCACAAATAATTGATGAGGTAAACAGAAACGGACCAATTTAATGACTGGCTGCTTTTATGTGGCAGCCCTGGGTTGTAGTAAATAGCTTCTTTAAAGGGTGTTGATTAACATGAGCATAATTTAGGATATTTCATCTGACGGATGGGCTATTGAACTTACCTGTTTCTTCTCGGATATCTGGCCCTCCCATTGGCTGACAACATGATCTTTATGCAGTTCTGACTCGACCTGCAAACACAGCGAAAGAGTGAAGTTGTGAAATGACACTGACCTGTTGAGGACAGGAACACCGGGGTGTTTTACTGTTTAAAACCCTGGACTCAGGCAGGCACAAGTCACGGAATCTGTGCCTCACGAAGGGGATGAAGTTTCAGGATCATCTGAACAAAAAGTGTCTGTTTTCCCCCACTTGCTGGATTCGCCACACACACACACACACACACACACACACACAGCGTGGTCATGAGATCTTTGAAGCCATTTAATCATGCCACCACCTGTCTGACTTTGAGGTCATTTTAGTCACTTTTGCATGAATAGTTTAAGCATGCCTACCTCACGCAGGGTATGGCTGTTTTTCTTCCAGTGCGCTTTCAGGAGTTCCTCCGCAACCTGAGAGCACAGAGAGCAATTTATAGCATGATATCATGTTCACTTTTGATGAAGAAAAAAAAAATGCTACATTATTAAGAGTATTTACCTTTTTCCTTCTTTCCTCTCTGGCTTTACGAAGTTCTTCAGCTCTGTCCACCTTCTGACTCACCACTTGGCTTTTGTCAGGGACTAAAGCTCGCAGTTCTGCCTCCAGTTGGTCCTGCTCCTCTTGAAGCATGGCCCTGAGCTGCCTTCTGCGCTCCTCCAGTCTGATTTTCTTTTCCTCCTTCAGTCTCTCTCTATGGTATGCTGTCATACTGGCAACAAGTGAAAACCCCCCCACAAAATTAAACATTTTCTCCCATCTTTGTCTGCAGATACAGAACTCTGAGAGAGGCAACATTGAAGACAAATATTTAAACTATGAATTATGTTCAGTGGCTTGCATTAGAATTCATTGTCCTTGAATTTTCCCTCATCTTGTGATGTTCTAAACACAGATTTTATGTGACAGGCCTACACATATGAATGCATAATTGTGTGGTGGAAAGAAAATTCCATCACATTATTTCATATAAAAATCTGAAAACTGTGGCTTTCATTTATATTTATCCCGGTTTATCTTTAAAAAAAAAAAAAAACAAGGGACGTTCAATCAACGGGCTTCTGAAGTTATCAAATTAGAGTCGACTTGTGTGTAATGTGATCTCAGTATACAGACAAACAGCATCATAAAGACCAGAGAACACAGGAGACTGGTCAGGGAGAAAGTGTGGAGATGTTTAAAGCAGAGCCGAGATATACAACAACAACATCAGGAGTCTTGAATAATCTCACAGGACGATGAACCACTGAACCATAAGAACCAGTCGTTTTCCAAACAACTTCATCATACTTCCAGTAACAGTGACCTCTCCTGGTGAAGCGCAAGACTGTAGGTCAATTTGGCAGACTGGCTGGTGGACAGGAGGTTTAAATTACACACACAAACACACACACATCTCAGTGAGTTGTGTTGCACAAACTACTACACCTTTGTGGAAAATACCTTTTTTTGTTCACAAGAATATCTCAGTAAAATACATTGTAATATTTGAAAGGCGACAATTGTAAGAAATCTAAGAGGTTGTTAAAATACTCAAGAAACTAATTGATTAATGGTCTTTTTGATGCCTGGTATTGCGTTTAAAATTTAAAAAGCTACTGAAAATGTCTGTCAAATTATGTGAACTGTGCTGTTTCTTGACTGTCCTGTTGATTTATTCATGAGTTTGTTGGTCTAAGCTTTCCTGGGGCGGTTGCTGTGCAGGCAGCTCCTGCCTCTGACCCTTTACCTCCGCTGGAAGGATTGACGGGAGCTCCACGCCGCCTGCCTCTGGATGTTGACGCTCTGCTCCTTGAAGTACCGAGCGTGCGAAGCCCACTGCTCGCGCCACCGATCCTCCTGAGCCCGTTGCCGGGCCAGCTGGTCGGCCATCCTTCGCAACCGATTGGAACCATGAACGGAGAAAGTCGGAAAAGCCATCGGTCTGAAACAAGGATAATTATGATTTTAAAAAGAAACCAGAAATCGTAACAAACTTGGGAAATTACAGGACGAGGGAAGATTAAAGTCTATGCAAGGCAGAAAGGTTTAATAACATATAACAATAATTAGCTATTCATTCACTTGTGTTTAAAATGCACTGTGAACATCTAATTCAGCTCCCACCAGAGGTTTGCAGTTCAAGCCCGTGTACTGTATGAACACAGACGACTGGATTCAGACATTGATCCAGAAACACTATGTTTATTATTATATTAGCGGAAAGTTGGTTGTATTTAAATTTTCTTATTAGAAGCATCATATCACATTTCAGTAAAACAAACCTTGACGAAATTCTTCAACGTCTCTCCGCCTTTATGTCATCCAACCGCTCACAGGTTTCCTTAGTTACCAAAGCACTTCCTGTACTACGGAGAGAGTGAAGGACCAAATCAGTCCACACTAAGAAAATGCGACACGATTTTCATTATTCTTGAAATCAGAAGCTGATTTTTAAGCACGTATGGTGCTTATTTAAGAGGGAAACAGATAATAAGCTAAAACAAAGATAAAAATACACCAATGTAGGGATCTGAGTTAGAGATGTCCATTTTACAATTTTGATTATTATATAAAACACGTCTTCTTTGTTAACAAAAAAAGAAACATTTTCAAAGCATGATGTTGTCAACACAACGTTTCTGAGTAATGGTGTTAGAACATCTTGCAGGTAGGTCAGAAATTTTGATTTTGGTTTCAGCGGATCATTTTCTTACACATTTTGCAGACTGAACCTCTTGCTTTCTTCAACAATCTTTTTCATTACAAATTGCTTCTCCTCAATGCAACACTCCTACTACCAGGCTGCATAGCCACTGCCACTGATGTTCTATAACACACATTTGAAGGGCTTTACAGAACATCATTATCTTAAGTTTGCCTTACATACTGGTGCACTCTAATTAACAACTAAATCATTTTTTAATGCGTCGTGCTGCAATGTGTTTTATTTACGGGTATCAGAGAAAAGGTAGCAGAATGCTACCTAGATTTTTTAGATTTTTTTAAAAACATGTATTGGTTTTCTTCCACTTTACAATTTAGTGCAACTTTGGGTTGACCTTTCACATTAACACTGAAAAAAAATGCATGGATATTTGAGATTGTCAATCACTTTCATGGTACCTTCCAACGTCTTTTAAAATATTTTTGTACTGTAGATTTGCACTGTAGATAATTTTAAGCCACCTCTACTGAAACTGACAGACACGAGGACCCTGTAGATTTTTGTGCTATTCTTTCCATCAGTTTTCTGGTTGTTTATTGTTGATACTTTTTTTATTAATTATCTAATTTTGTGATTTTGTTTTACAGCTAGAGTGAAGCTGTCTTGCACTATTGGTTTTTATTATTTTGCAACTAATTAACATAAACGGATTCGACTTGATTTAGATCCTTCAAAAACCATTGAGAACTTGTGACAAAAATTCTTAAGGAAACATGAAAAGTAATGAGGGATGTTTCAACACTTAAACACAAAGTTGTACATAAAGAAAGGTTTCTTTGCATTGGATGTGTGTCTCAATTGCCCAGATCTCTTAGTAACCAGCTGATCACATGAGCAGGCCAGCAGCTGGATGTCCCTCAATGACCTGGACTCATTGTAGGTAACCTGAGTGTGTGTGTGTTTCTAGATCTGTGTGTGTGTGTGTGTGTGTGTGTTGATTTTCCTTCTCGTGGTGTCTCTGTGAATCTGCAGTAGAGAGTTTGGCAGACTACTGCTTTCATTTCAAAGCTAACAGTGCATCCACACCAAAGAGATGGCTCTGCTGATGGAGCACCAGTTCAGGCAGCTGCCAGCTGACAGACAGGTGGAAACCAGACCGTTTCTGGATGCTGTGTCGTACCTTCCAACTTTCTTTGGTAAGTTTAGCTCCATTTACTCGGTTTGCTGTAGAAGTTGCTTAGCAAATAAATGAAAAACTGCATGAAAAGCGTTTTTTTTTTCTTTACATATTCCATGACCTATTGTATTCAATTTCTATAACAGAAATAAAGTGATAATAGATATTAGGGATAAAGGCTCAGAAATGTGTAAATTCCGCTAAGTGCTAAATTGATTTTTTAAAATGCAAAATTTATGTCAACATTAGCACTTTAAGGCCGCTAACTTGAAAGACATCGATTACAAACAGCCTGAGGAGTTTGAATCTGTTGTAACAAATCCCCAAAGTTTACACCTACAATGCTTCTCTTTCCAAATGATAATCTGGTTTGGATCATGTTTCTCCCCATCAAGTTGTCCACAATCCTTCAGCATGCATAATTTAATCCACTGGCCTGGATTTTGAGTTGTGAAAATTGATTAGTACGGTGTTGAGTTGCTCTGGCCCATTCAGCAGCGGCACGGAGCAGCGGTGCATCTTTGTGCGACTTCATTCTGTATTAATATGCTAAAGTCCTTCCATTGAATTTGCCACGTGAAACCCTTGAGATGAAACAAGTCCGACGCCACTATTAAACTCTTTCCTCCGCGTCGCTATTGTTTTTCCTGACCTAGAAACGTCTGGGCCAACTTTCCTACAAGCTATTAAGGTCTGGCACACTGCTAGGACAAATTCATTCAAGTGTCTGTCTAATTAGACTTGGCTGTGAGGACGGGGGTCGATTAAATTCTTAATTGTTCCTTTTGTTTTGCCCAACTCGCTCTAATTACTTTGGTTTTAACTATTTTCTCAGAATTATTTTTGAGTCAACAGACTTTTTTTTAAATCTAGTATAAAATGTATGTTTTTCAGTATTATAAAAGGTTTCTTCCTGTGATAAGACGTGAAATAGCAGCGAACGAATGCCACACAAGAGGACATCTCTGAAGCTAGATATGTTGCCATCAGTGTTGAGGTGATGGGATGCATAAATGTACATGCAATAGATAACAGTCATGACTAGTTCCCTCCAACAGCTCAAAGGTTGAAAGAGGTCCAATGTGTCAGCAGCTAATCGAGTCCTGGCCTGTTGACCTTTACCGCATGTCTTCCCTCTGTCTCACATCTTGCTTTCCTGTCTGACCACGCTCAGAAAAACCCTTAGAAAAAGCTGAAAAAGTAGAAATTGTCATCTTTAAATAGCAAATGAAGACCAAGTCTGCTTTGTATAATATTGTGCATTTTATTAAAGATGTTAAATTGACCATTACATCTGCGCTAGGATCAGGTGGTCAACCAGATGTTGGGAGTGAGGCGATGAAAGAAGGTGACTCAGATAAAGTGAGTCTGGGGCACTGAGTGGCAATGGCGCAGTGCAACAGAATAGAGATGGAGGAGACTTTTGCACTTACTATTCTCATTTCATGGACATTAAAACACAAATTTCATGAAAGGGTGAGAAGTGGAACAAAATTTAAATGTGTGCCCCTCGCTTAGCTTGTCCTCTTGTCAAAAGTTTCACAAGAATCCATATCAGCTTCCATCTTATCTCATCAATCAATATTTTTTCTTAGCATCTCAGCTGTTTCTGTGTGTTTTTATTATATTTTTATATTTATTGAGATATACTTACTCATTCTCATTTTAGTCAATTATTTGACGTACCTTTGAGAGTTGCTTTTTTATTTTTTTTTATTTTGTTGTGCTGTTTTTGTGTGCACAATGACAATAAAAGGAACTTCTGATATCATAAAGGCATTGTCATTTTGGTGACTTTAACTGTTAGTAAAGAGTTCATAGTTCCCCATTTATAAGAAGAAGTTTGAATTTCCTGAACATGCAAAATTCAAATGCAACTTAGTTTGAAATAGGTTTAATAATGACCATGTGTAAAAAGTCCTGGAGGTTACAGTACATTCTTCAAACATGAAAGTCCAAATTTGACGTGGATCAAACAGAACTGGCTCTGAAGCCTCTGAATTCCAACTTGGAAAGTTAGAGATCTAAGTTAGAGATCTAAGATTCTACGTTAAGATTTGATTTCGCTTTTGCTGCAGGTATTAACTATTTATTAGCACTTCGGATGGGTTGTATGTCATTAAACAGTGGCACACTAAGAAAGAAATTATCATCTTGGATTCCTCAACTTTATTAGTGCCTTTACAGTCCATAAATCCTGTAATTTTATTACTTTCAGCAAGAACTTCTGAGACAAATCAAACTAAGCATGAATCAGTTTTTTAAAGATGAGAATGCTTCTTTTAAAATGTATCGCTTCACCCTTAACCTAAGAAATGTTTTGATTAAATTGGTGATTTTGTTTTAGTCCTTAAACATCTCTCACTCCATCCTCAGACTGCCTTGGCCCAGCTATTTTTGCACCAATAAAATCTGATATATGCGGCAACATCACAGTAAGTGTAATTTATGAGTTCACTGATGTGGCTACATTTTACAGCAAAGTTAAAATGATGTGCACTGTCTTAACTGACAGAAGATCAAGGCAGTTTATGATACCAACCCTGGACGCTACAAGACGCTTCAGATGCTTCTAGAGGCAGAGAAGGAAATGCACGGAGGTGATTGGCCTAAAGTTGGAGCAACACTCGAGCTTATGTGGCTCAAAAGGTCTCATTATTTTTTTTATATTTCTTTCAGTTTTGTGGAACTCGAAATTATTTTTCTTGTTTTCAACCTTTGAAAATCCATAAGCACTCATGCATGGCCTCTGTCTCTCCAGATGTCTCAGATTTATCCAAGTGTTCCTGCAGAGCCTGGTGGACGGGGAAAAGGACAGCAGCAACCCCAACCTCATCCGAGTCAATATTACCAAAGCTTACGACGTAGCCCTGAAAAGGTATCATGGGTGGTTTGTTCAGCAGCTCTTCAAGGTCAGTTCAGGATGAGGAGTTTTGCTATGTGTGAATCAGATGCATTAAGCTGAGCCTAAATGTGACTTTTCCTCTTTTTAGGCAGCTCTCTATGCCGCTCCCTACAAGTCAGATCTCCTGAAGGCGCTCTCCAAAGGTCGGGATGTGAAGGAGGAAGAATGCTTGGAAAAAATCAGGAAATTTCTCATCAACTTCTCTGCCACTGTGGATGCTGTTTATGACATGTTTTGTAGAATGAACGCTGACCAGGACTACAAGGTGTGACGATGCGAGTCTTCGTTGGGCTGTTGCATCATGGCTTCCTTTCACTGTCACAGGAGAAGTCCATCTTCAATCTGCTATTGTTTTTAAATAAGAAAACATATAATTTTCTGTATCTTTGGGGGAACTGAGAAAAGGATCTACCTACCGTAGCATCCTACAGTAATTTAGGATTCTAAAAAATCCTCACAAATCCATCAAACCCTCATCATAATGTTCTGCGCTGTTTGTTTTTGTCTTCTGGTGCATTTCGTTGACTGTTTACATTTTTTAAAGAAATGTCTAATATCGATCATCCATCTTTGTCCTAAATAGACAGCATGTCTCATTAAAGTGGCCCTGTTACTTTCATCTTTGTGTTTCTTTTATGTATATTGACTTCTATGTATCTCTTTTTCCCTACCCACAGCACTTACTTGGACAACAAGTAGTTCTTTGTAGATATACTGTATAGATAAATTGACCTTGACTTCATGGGTCAGTATGTGTGAACAGGATGGCCAAACTGAGAGAACAATGCAGATTATCACTCATGATATTTCTGGAAGAGGACAAACTTTTCCTGTTTCTTTAAGAAACATGAAGAGGGAAATCCAGTTGCTTTCTATTTAAGTTCTTTGGATTATTTCCACTTGGCTGACTATGAATGAACACTAACATATATTCCCACAACATTTCCACAGATTTTTTTTCACCTAGTTCTCAGCTGTAAGAGGAACAAGAAGAATCTTATTCCTCTTTGGTTTCAGTGTGAAAGGAGAGCACATCTTCTTCTAACTTTTGCCAGTGTCTAGTTTTCTCCTGCCTGTTGCTACAGTGTTTTTATTAAGGATAGTGCATTTGCTGACAAATATGAATCTACTTTGAAATTGCCTTTTCTAATTTCAGTTCAATGTTATTAAATTAACATATCACATTTTAAAGATATTCCTACACGACTTTTTGTTTTCATTATTACTTTTTATGAAAAATACACTAAAGTAAAGTTCATGTATCTTTTTCTTCTTTGCTCAAATTAATGTATGCTTTTTTTCTATTTTTTTTTTCCAGTGGTCAGCCTATGAAGTCATTCTAGGTCATTTTGTTTCATTGTCATACATTTTAGAGGAGTCCTTGAGGCTAGAAACTTATAAAGAAATGTGTTTCTGAGAGGACAGTTATTGAGTGTATACAATAGAAAAAAAAAGATGACAAATGAATGACTGATGACCAAATAAGAGCAATGTCTGCAAGCTGTGTATAAAGAGACAACTAAGATTGCGTATGCAGTCAGCACACTGATTTACATCCACACTTGGATGTATTGTTTCAAAAACTTAGAAAGTCATGACTGAGTCTCATTAACATGCTTACAAATAAAACCTTAATGTACATTTGTTTATATTCTCTGCAGAAAAAGCTTTTCAGTTAGATTTTTGTACTAATAAGAAATGCTCTCTTTAGTTGAAATATTTAAAAACAAAGCCGACACTGGTACCTGACCTTCCTCACACTCCGTAGAGGTCAGTCGTAAAACTAGGTTAATATTTTACAATGAAGTACCTCTGAAATCCAAGGAACCGTCAGGAGAAAACAGTGTTTAATTTGGGTTTCTGGACAAACTTGTTTTTCGTTGGTATATGATAACAAGTGATCCCTTCTGACTTCCCTCTGTGAATTTGAATAGGTGAGAAACATATCACCATTTGTGAAACCACATAAAGGCCATAACTAAATTTACTTTGTTTACAAAGTAAAATTACAAAGTAAATTTACTTTGTTTCAACAAACCTCTTAGAGGATGACACTTTTATCGTGAAGTAGCTTGAAAAGTTTTTGATTTGTGTCTGGTGGAACCTGTTCTTTTTTTGTGTGTGTGTGTGTGTGTGCATGATTTCCCAAGCAGGGTGTGGCTGGCCTGCCACACACTGCTTGTAGACCACCCCACTCTGTGTTTTCAAAAGGTGAGAAACATGCCACTATTGTGATTATATTCATTTTTACTAAGATGCAGATGACTAATAACCTCTGCTCTTTTTAAGTTTAAGTAAGGACAAATAAACTTTAAGTAAAGTGGCCACGCTAAAAATAAATAAATAAAACATTCCAGGTTTTTACTATAAGACGTAACTTACCTCAACGTTGGCGTTGCAGCGTCAACGTTGAGGATGACACAAAGACACAACTTGTCTTTGTGTTTCCAGGAAAAAGGAAACGTTTTCCAAGGATGATACCTGGTTTAACCTAATGCGGCTTTGTACTGTAGTCCGCCTCTAGTGGCTGTAAGTGGTATTGCACCTCATACTTCCGCGGTCACTGCTTTAGGCAAGGTGGTGGCCACGTCTGTCCCACCCAAAATCAGTGAAAGCATCCGTTGTTCGGCTGAGGTCTGCGGTGGCTGGACTCATGTAGCAGGGCAGCACTGTGGTCTAAGTTTAAAACATTTGGTTGGAGACACATTGGAAGCAGGAGCGAAGGACCGGGAGCGATGGACGGGAGAGAGTAAATAAGTTACAAGAGTTTTGAACTGTGAGACAAAGCGGATTGAATTGTTTGAAGACGAGAAATATGGATCAGCAGAGTAAAAGGTGAGTTGCCTCATAAGTTCTACCTAAAGAAGCTTGAGGAAATTGTGTATTTTGACTCAACATTAGTGCAACACAACACAAATTAGTGTTCTGATGTTATAAGTTAGTCTCTAGATTTTAACCCCCACACTGAGACTCATATCTTAAAAATTCAACCAATGTCGCGCTCCCTTCAATTTGGTACATTTTAATAGAAGATTCGAGTCTTTGGTGTGTCATTTTAACACAGAAACTACATGCGCACATCCTCCTGATAATGTGGACAATGTCACATCAGCAGTGTCAGGGCAGGGACACTATCACCAGGAAACACTAGGATCTCCCACTTTCTAACTGTGTTCCTCTTCCTGGACCCAATATGAGTGTTGTGTGTAGTTTACGTATTTTAATGTCCCGTCCGTCACTTTAAAACGTTAAGCACACACCGGGTTCTTCTTGCCTTTACAAAAGCCACCTATTCAAATGTCTGCTGGAGTGTAAAGGTATTATAATCCCTTGTGTCAGACAGAGGTTGTAAGCCATTCGTCTTCCTTTGTTGGATCCCAGAGCGAGTGTTTGTGTTGCTCTTTTACCGCCAAAAGTCAGCTTTGATAGGTTGCTTTGGAAAATTCACAATGACATCATGCTGAGCTACAAATCCCAGTCTTCCTGGTTTATTACAGTGATATTTTTATGTGTTGTCTTTTTGTCTAAACATATGAAGGTCTGGGCTTATCATGGTTTTAGCATAAGTCTTTGTGCGGTTTCCACAAGTCTTAAATGTTTGCATCAAAGTTCCTTTGCAGTCCTTTACACACAATTTTTTTTTCCATCAGTCTATATTACCATTTTGTTGTCATTTTTTGCAGGGTGCCCACGTGCTGCAGTATCATTTCCAGTTTCTTCTGAAGTGAAATTTTGCACACCACTGCGATAAAAGGCATGAATGAGGTACAGAACAGTTAAAACTCGGGTTTCTACAGAAGACTGAGTTTTAACTTATTCCAATTTTAAAATGACAAAAGGTCCAGTTTCTTGTCAATTAATCAAAAGCAGTTTTTATTGGGCTTTGATGTGATAGATCAAAAAATTGTTTTAGAAAGTAGAAAGGTGCACAACAATCTGAAAAGTGTGGTGTGCTTTTGTATTCAAAACAATTTACCCTAACAACTTTAAATAAGATTCAGTGTAACCAATTGCTTTTAGAAGTCACCTATTCCACTTTTGCACAGTATTATATCAGTGTAAACAATACTCCTCTCCAAATGCCTCACAGGTTAATTACAGAACACGAGTGAACAAACGACATCAAAGAGGAACACAGTCAGGGAGAAGTGGATACGTTTTAATGCAGATTGAATATCAATGCATGCCACAGTTTTTAGGTTTTAATTTGTAAACAAATATGAAAAGCATAAGTTTTTTTACATCCCAATTGTACTTGTTAATCTGTTTATAAAAAAAACCTAAATAAAATTCATTGATATTTGTAGTTGTTACGGAAGAAAATGTAAGAAGATTTATAGCATAAATAAATACAAAAAACACACACATTTTATTTTAGTACATGTAATTTCATTTTAGATTTTTTTTTTTCCAATAAATGATGCAGGATAGTCATGACAGAAAAAAAATAAAAATAAAGAAAAAGCACTACAGAGAGAAGAAATATTTACTTGTGTTTCTGGTTAAACGTTTCCCCAACATTTTGCCATTGTTATCGTTCCAGGGCCGCCCCGCTCTGCTCAGAAGGTGCCACCTCGTCTTGTCCAAGGCGGACACCCTCGGCGCTCCTTCTGCCAGAGCTGCTCCTTCTGAGGACGCTGGAGATGGTGCGACCACTCAGGCAGAAAATGATGCCGCCTTCCCACTGTCTGAACTCTCAAACCTGTTTGAGAGCGAAGATGGCTCCCAGTCAGCACAGGACACAAGTCTGGATACGACTCTGGAGCAGGCTCAGCCCGGCGTCCAGCCCGGCGGCCAGCCCTCAGACGGCAGACAGAACCTCAGGATGAAGTTTCAGGGTGCATTCAAGAAGGGCATAACAAACCCAATGGACCTGCTGGAAACCACCATATATGAGTCAAATGTGGTGCCAGGACCTAAAAAAGCCCCCATGGACTCCCTCTTTGACTATGGCACCTATGAAGATACAAGCAATCAGAAGAAACGCAGGAAGAAACTCCCAAGAGGGTGAGACTTCACTGTCTCAGTGTGTTTCCTTCATTGCTTGAACGAGACGTTCGTAAACTGTGCAAACTGGAAAAATGTTGTCAGTATGCACACACACACACACACACTTTGTGTCCGTTCTTGGCCTAACAGAGAGTATGTTGTTTGATCCTCTGTAGCCGTTGAGGTAATATTTAGGCTAATGCTTTTTCCTGGTCGTCATCATACACCATACACACAGAGAGGTGCATTTATCAGAGCACTCAGCAGTGCTGGTGTTGCTTAAAAGGTCATTTGTCTCACTCAAACCCATTTCATTCATAGTTTCTATGAATGAACACTAGATAAAACTGTGTATTCTTCAGTAGTCGTGTTATATGACAGTGAAAACAGCACGTGAAGAAGCATTAACCTGTGTTTCTGTGTCCTTTCAGTAAAACGGAGATGTCTTTTGACGAGAGTCAAAGCACCGACCAACCAAAAGTTCTGAAAACATTCACTCGCTTCACACTGTTCGATTGTGTGTCTCGTGGAGACCCAGAGGCCCTCGAGGGTCTGCTGGAATACCTGCAAAGTCATGAGAAGAGGCTCACAGACGAGGAGTTCAGAGGTGAGTCCGTCTGATCTTCATCTCTTGATGATCTCCTCTCTGTGGCAGTCTGTCCTTCCCTTTAAAC
>NW_015112720.1:62332-63357 GCF_001443285.1 Poecilia latipinna
CTTTTTAATCATACATTGATTTATTTTCTCCTCTCTTTGTCCATTTATTTGAAGATTAATTTTTTCGTTTTTATCATTTTCTCTTTTCCCTTCTGATTCTTTGTGAAAACCTAAAACAGGGGTGTCAAACATACGGCCCGTGGGCCGGAACCGGCCCGCAAGGAGGTTCGATCAGGCCCGCAGGATAATTTGAAAGTGGAAAAAAATGCATAAAAGACATGGATTTATTTTTTTTTAAATTAAATGCAATTCATGAATTATCCGCTAGGGGCGCACTGTTCGCAACATCTGCTGCTTGTTATGACTTGTTTATATCCTGTTCTGTACCTGCCCACTACACCCTAATTAGCAAAAATGGCGTTATCAAAAAAGAGAAAAGTGGATAAAGAGTGTAGAATTTTCCAAGAAAAATGGACCACATCGTATTTATTTACGGAAACGCATGGTAAACCTCTGTGCTTGGTGTGTTTGCAACAAGTTGCCGTATGTAAGGAATATAATATTCGGCGCCACTACGAGACTCACCACAGCGCAAAATATGACAGCTTACAAGGACAACTGAGAACGGATAAGGTCAACGAATTTCTGGCGGTCCTGAGGAAACAGCAGTCAACTTTCACCCGGAGCCGAGAAGTCAGTGAAGCCGCGGTAAAAGCCAGCTACCTAATTGCTAGTGAAATAGCATTAGCATCAAAGCCGTATTCCGACGGTGACTTTGTTAAAAGATGCATGATGAAGGCGGCTGAACTCGTATGTCCCGAGAAGCGACAAGCTTTTGCCAATATCAGCCTGACGAGGAACATTATAGCAGAGAGGATTTCTGAACTATCGGCAAATTTAGACAGCCAATTGAAACAGAGAGTCGGGTCATTTATTGCATTTTCCGTTGCAATTGACGAGAGCACTGACATCACGGATGTGGCTCAACTGGCGATATTTATTCGTGGAGTTGATGAGACATTGACTGTTACTGAAGAGTTTGTTGAGTTGATGGACACAACATGATGGACACAACAACAGCCGAG